>NW_007577734.1:56218-67085 GCF_000690725.1 Stegastes partitus | reverse complement strand
TATTACTGCTCTCCAACTACAACCCGCCAGGCCTTAAGTAACTTATGAGAGGTCAAATCAGGGTTTTTTCATGATTCTGAGTTGATTGTTAACATTTATATTTCACCACAAACACTACTTTGTTAAAAAAAGGCCACACTCACTTTTACATTTACATTCACAGTAGCTTTTAATTCACATACTTACACACTGCTCAAAAAATAAAGGGAACACTAAAATAGCACATCCTAGATCTCAATGAATGAAATATTCCAGTTGAAAATCTTTATTCATGACATGGTGGAATGTGTTGAGAACAATATAACATAAAAATGATCAATGTAAATCTAAATTATTATCCCATGGAGGTCTGGATGTGGAATGAGGTGGTGGATGTTCTCCTGAGGGGTCTCCTCCCAGACCAGGGGCCTCATGTTACAAAGGGTGCATACGCACAAAAAGTTGACGTACACACTTTTCCATTGTCAGATGTGTCAAGAGTGAAATGATCGTGGAAATGTGTGGTCCTCTATGTCAACTTCTTGACTGGCGTAAGCATGCTTCTGTTGCTTTTGAGCCATTGGCAACACTTAGAGGCGATGCTGGGAATGTAAAAATTCCTCAAAGTGATATGCACATCAGAGACACTGAGATGAACAATTAAAACACCCAGGTGTTTGCAATCAGATGAGTGGATACAAAAGTTTGCGTAAAACAGTGCAGAAGAACAACAATGGCAGCTTTGGCACTGTTGGAGGATATTACCAATGGAGCAGTGCGAAGAAAACAGGTTTTCGGAGACCGAGAGAATTTTTTGGCTCAGGATCGTCCTGAGTCAAAACATCCTCTCAGTCCCCGAAAATCCGACTGGCTTATCAGCCGCTTTAGGTTTCCGAGGGCAGTCCTCTTGGAACTGTGCGCAGAGCTGCGGCCATTAATGGAGCGCAACACGTCCAGGAGCCACGTCCTACCTGTGCCGACACAGGTGCTGACCACACTGGGCTTCCTAGCCACTGGGTCATTTCAGAGGGAGCTGGCCGACCGACCGGGACTGTGCCAGTCGACACTGAGCCGAGCTGTGTGGGGTGGAACTATCCGAATGTCAGCCAGGTACATCAAGCTCCCATACCACAGTTGAACAGGACGACATAAAAGTGCAATTTGTAGCGAAGGACGGTTTTCCTAATGTAATCAGAGCTATCGACTGCACACACTTTGCTATAAAAGCACCATCACAAGGAAGCATTTTCATTCAGTCAATGTACGATCATCTGTGATGCGCAAGTACATTTAAGTAACGTTGTTGCGAAGTGGCCTTGATCAAAACACGACTCATTCATTGTGACCAACAGCATGGTTGGGAACAGGCTACAAGCTGGCACGGTGCGAGATGGGTGGCTTCTTGGTGAGTAAATAATTTAATTGTCTTAATATTAATCCCTCTGTGTGCCCCGGACGGGCATCAGCAACTGGCTGTTGCGGCGGACCGAAGCATCGTCTGGAGGAATCCGGTTCAGTGATATGAGGCTGGGACTGCGTCTCACAGTCTTCTCCTGCCTCATTGTCTGTTGGAAAATAATAAATTGAGTAATCTGACATGAGACAAAGTCTTTGATTTCCTCTTTGATATCCTGGCAAAATACGCATGAACCTGTATTTTGTTTGGCTGTGAGCAGATTATTGTATGAGCAGTATAATGAATACATTTGTGAGTTACAAAATGTATATTTACCTTGGGGATGATCCGAATGACCCACGTCTGCTCCCACCACCCCTGTGACAGCAGTGTCACCCACAATAGGCGACTCTCCGCTCAAACGTGATGAGTTCTTCCTGGTTACTGTTATCTGATCATACAGAGAGGGGAATCCCGCCTGTCGGCCCTGTTTATACTAATTTGCATATTTAAATTGGGGGCGTGGAGAGGGAGGAGTCTGGTGCTCCAACATGTGCGGTCAATTCCACGCTGAGTGGGATGTACAAAGGAAATGTGCTTGGATTCAGGCGGACGCTCACTTTGGTTCATCTGGATTTTTTTCTGCGTACGCAGTTTTCTGGATTGAAGCATACATTAGGTTTCAGTATGAAATCCATGCAAGTCTTTGTACATGAGGCACCTGGATTAAAGCATCAGTCAACTCCTGTGGTGCAACGTGGAGTTGGTGGATGGAACGAGACATGATGTCCCAGATGTGCTCAGTTGGATTCAGGTCTAGGGAACAGGCCGGCCAGTCCATAGAATCAATGCCTTCATCATCAGGAACTGCTGACACACTTCAGCCACATGAGGCCTAGCATTGTCCTGCATCAGGAGGAACACAGGGCCCACTGCACCAGCATATGGTCTCACACTGGGTCTGAGGAGCTCATCCCGGTACCTAATGGCAGTCAGGGTACCTCTGGCTAGCATGTGGAGGGCTTTGGGCCCTCCAAAGAAATGCCTCCCCACACCATTACTGACCCACCATCAAACCGGTCCTGCTGGAGGATGCTGCAGGCAGCAGAACGTTCTCCACAGTGTCTCCAAACTCTGTCACGTCTGTCACATGTGACAGACGTGACAGAGTTCAAGGTTCACACTGAGCACATGTGCTCAGTGTGAACCTGCTCTCATCTGTGAAGAGCACAGGGTGTCTGTGAAGAGCACAGGGTGCCAATGGCCAATCTGCCAATCTTGGTGTTCTCTGGCAGATGCCAATCTCCCTGCACGGTGCTGGGCTGTAAGCACAAGCCCCACTGGTGGACGTCAGGCCCTCATACCACCCTCATGGAGTCTGTTTCTGACCGTTTGAGCAGAAACATGCATATTAGTGGCCTGCTGGAGGTCATTCTGCAGGGCTCTGGCAGTGTTCCTCCTGGTCCTCCTGCACAACGGAGGAGGTCGCGGTCCTGCTGCTGGGTTGTTAACCATCCCAACCTGGATGTGGATGCTGAGTCTAACTGCCCCTTTGTTGATGGGAGTGATGGGATGAGCCACAGGTTCCTGTTGACAGTCAAGATGGTGAGACTAAGACGATCAACTGGCTGCTGCAGATGGACGACCACACTGACTCAGACTCTGGGGATAGTGTGCCAGATTGTTCCTCTGATCTTGCTGGGATGAGTCCATCCATGGCTGCTGACGGTGCTGGGGATCATTCCGCTGAGTTCAAGGTTGATCATGCCTCTGATCCTTCTGTCCAAGGCTTTCAGTCAGCCCACCGTGATGTAAAGAACATATTTTGTAGCAGGCAGTGATGTTTCGAAACCTAAAACCCCGGTTATTGACGTCCACATGCAGACACATAAACGGAGGATTCCCAAATCTTCACTTTGGTCGGAGGTTTTTGAAAGAATTGTTTTTAATGCCGTAAATCTGCGTTTTTGTGTGGATGACAGGCCAAATCGTAGAAAAATGTCTTTGTTTTGTGAGATACCCTGCTACGTGTGGACGAGGCCTAAAATCCATCACCAGTTCCTTGGTTTTTGACTGCGTTGATCTGGAGCCAGTTCAGCAGGCACCAGTCCACAAAGTCCCGGTTGAGTTCTCTGTACTCCTTCTCATCTCCGTCAGTGATGAGGCCGACAATGGCAGCATCGTCAGAGAACTTCTGAAGGTGGCAGTTCATGGTGTGATGAGAGAAGTCTGCAGTGTAGAGGGTGAAGAGAAAGGGGGTAAGGACAGTCCCCTGCGGACTGCAGACCACAGTGTTGGACACACAGACCCCTGCCCTCACAAACTGTGGCCGGTTGTTGAGGTAATCCAGCAGCCACATTGTGAGGTGAGAGTCCACTCCTGTCCAGCTTGTGCCACAGAAGTGCAGGCTTAATGGTGTTGAAGACACTGGAAAAATCATAAAACATGATACTTACAGTGCTCTTCTTCTTCTCCAGGTGAGAGAGGCATCTGTGCAGGAGGTAGATCACTGCATCATCCACCCCGATGCCGGGCTGGTAGGCGAACTGCAGCAGGTTTATTGATGAGCCCATCAGGGGTTGCAGATGACAAAGGACCAACCTCTCCAAGGGTCTTCATCAGGTGGGATGTCAGTGTCACCAGTGTAGTGGTTGAAGTCCTTTGGATGCGAGGTCTTCGGCACCGGTACCACACAGGACGTCTTCCACAGCTGTAGTACTCTCCCCAGCTTCCGGCTCATGTTGAAGACATGCTCCACAACCCTGCTTAGATGATCTGCGCAGGATTTGAGGAGCCTGGGGATTACAGAAAGGTTAGAATAGAATATAGAATAGAATAGAAATCAAGTAAGAACATAAAGTACAAAAAGCAAAATGTAAAGTGTCTAAGTGGATGCCAAGAAATTGTGCTTAAATAAATAAAATAACACAAGCACAAAATGTAAGCTAAATAACAAAAAACAGATAAACAGAAGGTGAATTGAAATTAAACAGACGTATTGCACAGAAATATTCCACTTGACAATTATATTGACAGTGAAACTATTGCACCTGATAAACACCGCAAATCATCCCAAACTGCAGAAACATCCCTCTTGACTTCACTTTAGGTTCTGTGCGTCTCCACTCTTCCTCCAGACTCTTGGATGTTGAATTTCTTGACTTTCTTCTGACGCTGTTTCTGCTTTCAGAGTGGCTTTATATTGTGACAGCTAGAGCTCCTTTTCCTGAAGACGTCGGTGCTGTAAAGGCTCTCGATGTACTGACGGCAGCTCCTGAGTTCTTAAATCAACGTTTGTTGCTTGTGCACCCTTTCCTATCACACGTTTCCCCTCCAGTCGACTTTCCATTTCTATGCCTCGATAGCAGCCATGTGTTCAACAAGACCTCCTGTGACCTTCAATGATTGTCTTCTGGACAACTTTCATGTCGCCAGTCTTGAATAGTAGTTTACTCAAACCCTAGGTGAGATATTTTAAAACTTTGAGATGCTTCCTGTACACCATTCCAGCCACTTGGTTACATTCTTAGTAATTTCTCTGGATTGTCTCTGGGAGGGCTGCGAGGTGGGGCGGTGGTTAGCAGCTGGAAGGTTGCCTGTTCGCATCCCGTTGAGAGCACCCAAGATCTTTCTGCGTGGAGTTTGTGTAGCGGAGTTAATGATTCCACTTGCCATCTCTTTTCATAATACAATTATTTGCCTTATTAATAATGTATTAATTTCCCCACTGGGACTGGATGCAATGTTGGTGCCCTCTGCTGGGCCCCTGCAGACTCGAGGGGTGCGCCCCGTGCTACTTTGCCAGTCTGCTGTGTCCCGTCTCTGTGGTAGATCGATCAATAATAAGCTCTGTGTGAAATGGTAAATAAGGTTGTCTTAGTGGTAAATTTCTGGCTTGTACAGGTGGTGTACTTGGTAAAATATAGTCAAAATGCTTCTGTGACAATAGTGGCTTGTTTATGGAAAATAGCACACTACGTTACCGGTAACTCCTAGCTTGATTGTTGTTACCAGTCCTCCCCGTGGTGTCAATGCTAACAGTTAGCTGAATAACTGCTTCTTCGTTTGAGTAATTCCGGGAGCTTATTATTGTGGTGATGGCTGTGAGACCTAACATCAATGTCTTTTACCAGGTACAAGTTTGAATATATATTTTGTAATGTGAATATACAGTGTTATTTGGCCAGTCTGCTGTGTCCCGTCTCCGTGTAATTCCCAGAGCTTATTATTGTGGTGACGGCTGTGAGACCTAACATCAATGTCTTTTACCAGTATCCTGTAAATCTGTGAATAAACAGCTGGTTGGAGCCAAAGGATGAGCGATCTGGATTTGGTGTATCACACAACGCGGGAGACAGTACACAACCGCTACATTTGCATGTGCTCCCCGTGGGTTCTCTCCAGGTTCTCCAGCTTCCTTCCACAGTCCAAAAACATGTTGAGGTTAATTGGTGATTCTAAATTGTCCGTAGGTGTGAATGTGAGTGTGCTTGGTTGTCTGTCTCTAAGTGTAGCCCTGTGATGACTGGTGACCTGTCCAGGGTGTCCCCTGCCTTTATCCTGAGTCAGCTGGGATAGACTCCAGCCCCCCGCGGCCCTAGTGAGGATTAAGCGGTGTATAGATAATGGATGGATGGATGTCTCGGTGGATTCTTTGCACAGTCTGAATCTGGGGTCTTGTCTATGTGGTGGATCCCTGCCATCATAAATCTGGTGCTTGGGGCCTGTTATTGTGCTGCCACAGTCAGAGCTTCTGCAATGTCATTCAGACTTACTTTTTCTTGTTGATGATACATCCAATAGAGGGGTTTCACATCCCATGATATTTCCACAACAGGACAGATAAATAGATAGATAGTATATGACATTTGCAATAAAAATGAAAATCTCAGTGTCAAAACTGAGAAAGGCTACAACACAAAGTGTTGTGGAAGTGCCTTTGTTTATTTAGGTTTTCCATAAAAAAAGAGAACTTTTCCGCATCTACCTTTAAGCGTTGGGGAGGCTATTATTCAAAATGCACTGCGTGGTAACTAACAGATGAAGAGAGGCACCAGAGTTGAACTAGCACATTTCTAAATTTGTTTATTTTAGAAGAAAATCCGTTTAAAGAATAACAACGCCATTAATTGCAAAACATGCTGAACACAGATGATCGGTTAACCCCTGATAGAAATTAGCTGCGGTAATTTATAAAGTAGTATTTCAGCATTCCTGAAGCGAAAACAATCGGATGGCGTTTCAGGCCGCCTCATGTTATAAAATTAACGATTTGCTTGGATCTGGTTTTTTTTCCCTTTATGGCACAAGGCTTTGATGGAGAGAACGCTGATGGTGTAAGTGGGAATTTTCTTGAAGTGCTCCATTATTTCTGACATTATAGTTGCTGAGAGTGTCATGAAAATATCAGTGTAAGTATTGAGCATCAGCAGCCTCATAGACGTAATGATAATAATAAGCTGCATTAATAATCAAACCTTCAAGTGGTGTTGTTACTGAGTATATTTGCCTCCTGGTTTCTGCCCTTTTCACAAGAACAGAGATTATCTGCATGTTCAGATGGTGCAGTATTGATGTGTTGATTGCTTATTATCTTGTGTAGCAACAACCCGTTTCACTTGAAATGGCACCTACCGAGATGCAGTTATTCCGGCCTTGTGTTTACAGGAATTTAAATGCGTTCATGCCCCAGAAAGCTGTTGTACTGTAGATAACTGTATTTGAGTCTATACATTTGAATGCATTTGTTGCTCGTGTTCACATCAGTTCCTGTTTAGTTGAGGCCCTGCATGACTCTTGGTCCGCAGCGATGGGAATCAGGACTGCCTCTGCTGTGCTGCCTCATATATGACGAATCGTTATTGTTAGAGCCATTTGGATATGTGTGTTCAGGTCATTCCCCGACTGCCACAGTAGGTGGCGTATTGGACAGCAGCACATGGAAATGCATAAATAGAAGAAGAGGTAATTACTCCTCAGGTGTGCTGCTTACCGGGAGAAGCACACAGTTTTTGACCGCCGCTGCCGTTTAGAAGCTAAACTTTAAGCCTTTTGTTTGTTTTCATGCAAGTTATGGATGGAAGTGTGTGCATAGCAAAGGCTGTAGTGGTACACAGTGGTAAATAAACACATCTTAAGCACAAGTCCACAGATGTTTGATTTACTGCGGACAGCCGCCTCATGACGATGTGTCAATTACATATCTCAGTACCAGCCCCTCACTGTGGCTTGGATTTTTTTGTTTGTCGAAATCAAGTCACTACATTTATGATACACCTGAGTAATAAATGCAACTGTCCAAATGGGTGTTTTCAGCTGTACTTGATTACATTTACATATTCAATGCAGCAGCCATGTGTTTTCCTCTCATCTCCTCCTGTAGTACTCATTACGCTGCCATGTTTCTTTTTTTTTTCTTCAATACTTTATTTTCAATTTTTCATTTTTTTGAACAAAGAGACAAGAACAAAGCGAACAGGCTCTACACAGTCGACAGCAGACATTCAGGACCAAAAAACAAAAGAAAACAAAAAAAAAACAGACATAAAAAAAAAAAAATTACCAGTACTACATCATGGTGCTGCAGAAAGGTGTGTGTGTGTGTGTCTGTGTGTGTGTGTGTGTGTGTGAGACGGGTAGGAGGTCAACCAGCTCAGTCTCTTAGCTCTTGCCCTTGCCAAGGTGCACAAGGAATGGGTCCCAGATGTCAGAGTATTTCTGCAACCTGTTGGACCGTTTGAATCTGAGTTTTTCCATTTGTAAAACATGAATCATGTCTGTCATCCACCTCTGAAAAGAAGGGGGAAAGGGTGACTTCCACTCCTTAAGAATGAGTCTTTTGGCCACTATCATGCCAAGCAACAGTGACTGCTGTGTTGCAGTGGGGAGTCTCTGGGTGAGTTGAGAGCAGTCGATAATGGTAAGTATAGGGTCTAATGGGAGGAACTGTTTGCAAGCCTTGGAGTACCAGTCAAATATTTTGGACCAGAATCCAGACAGCGAGGGACAACCCCAGAAAGCATGAGACAAAGTGCACTTTGATGCCTGTCACCTGTCACATGTTGCTGAAATGGAGGGGTAGATCTTATGCATTCATTGCTTTGAGTAGTGGAGACTGTGGACGACCTTGAATTGAATCAGCTGGTGTCTCCTGTTGACTGAACAAGTCTGGATTGCTGACAGACTTCTGTCCCACACATCTTTGATCAAGTCCACACCCAGTTCCTTCTCCCAGGCCTCCCTGATCCCCACAGAGGAGGCAACAGAATCGCAGTTGAACAGGTGTACAAACTTGGAGATGAGATACCTGGAGTGACGGGGGACGCTGCCATGTTTCTAATTGTGCAGCGGTGCTGAAGTTGTTCTACAAATCAATAAAGTGATTTTGCAGACGTTGGAGGGTTTATTTTGTCCAGATTGACTGACTGACATGTTTGTTGTGTCAAACCTGCAGCTTATCCAAAACCTCTGGTTGTGTGCAATGAAATACACATGTGGACAAAATTGTTGGTACCCCTCGGTTAATGAAAGAAAAACCCACAATGGTCACAGAAATATCTTGAATCTGACAAAAGTAATAATAAATAAAAATTCAATGAAAATTAACCAATCAAAATCAGACATTGCTTTTGAACCATGGTTTAACAGAATTATTTAAAAAAAATAAACTCATGAAACAGGCCTGGACAAAGATGATGGTACCCTTAACTTAATATTTTGTTACACAACCTTTTGAGGCAATCACTGCAATCAAACGATTTCTGTAACTGTCAGTAAGACTTCTGCACCTCTCAGCAGGTATTTTGGCCCACTCCTCATGAGCAGACTGCTCCAGTTGTCTCAGGTTTGAAGGGTGCCTTCTCCAGACGGCATGTTTCAGCTCCTTCCACAGATGTTCAATAGGATTTTGATCAGGGCTTATAGACGGCCACTTCAGAGTAGTTCAGTGTTTTCCTCTTAGCCATTCTTGGGTGTTGTTAGCTGTGTGTTTTGGGTCATTATCCTGTTGCAAGTCCCATGACCTGCGACTGAGACCAAGCTTTGTGACACTGGGCAGCACTTTTCTCTCTAGAATACCTTGATAGTCTTGAGATTTCATTGTACCCTGCACAGATTCAAGACACCCTGTGCCAGATGCAGCAAAGCAGCCCCAGAACATAACAGAGCCTCCTCCATGTTTCACAGTAGGGACAGTGTTCTTTTCTTGATATGCTTCATTTTTGTGTCTGTGAACATAGAGCTGATGTGCCTTGCCAAAAAGTTCCAGTTTTGTCTCGTCTGTCCATAGGACATTCTCCCAGAAGCTTTGTGGCTTGTCAGCATGCAGTTTGGCAAATTCCAGTCTGGCCTTTTAATGATTTATTTTCAACAATGGTGTCCTCCATGGTTGTCTCCCATGAAGTCCACTTTGGCTCAAACAATGACAGATGGTTCGATCTGACACTGATATACCTTGACCTTGGAGTTTACCTTTAATTTCTTTAGAGGTTGTTTTGGGCTCTTTTGTTTCCATTCATATTTTCTCTCTTCGATTTGTCATCAATTGTCCTCCTGCAGCCACGTCCAGGGAGGTTGGCTACAGTCCCATGGATCGTAAATTTCTGAATAATATGTGCAACTATAGTCACAGGAACATCAAGCTGCTTGGAGATGGTCTTATAGCCTTTACCTTTGACATGCTTGTCTATCATTTTCTTTCTAATCTCCTGAGACAACTCTCTCCTTTGCTTCCTCTGGTCCATGTTTAGTGTGGTACACACCATGTCCAAACAACACAGTGACTGCTTGGAACCCTATAAATAGGCCGACTGACTGATTTTGTAGACACCTGTGATACTAGTTAGAGGACACACCTTGATTGAACATGTCCCTATGGTCACATTATTTTCAGTCTTTTCTAGGGGTACCATCATTTTTGTCCAGGCCTCCTGTTTCATGAGTTTATTTTTTTAAAAATAATTCTGTTGAACCACGGTTCAAAAGCAATGTCTGATTTTCATTGAATTTTTATTTACTATTACTTTTTTCAGATTCAAGTTTTTCCTTTGACCATTGTGGGTTTTTCTGTCATTAACCGAGGGGTACCAACAACTTTGTCCACGTGTGTATAAAAACAACAAAATTACTTCACCTGTATGTGATGCTTTTTCCCTCTGGTCTGCTGGAGCAGACCTGATCATTTAAGGATTGATTAACATTACATATGATCATTGTGGGGGAGATATTGACTTGTGACATATTGTCAGGAAATGGGGTTTTGGGCTGTATTTGTGTTCTCCTGCACTTTTCCACCAGAGGGCATCCTGGAGAACCACTGCTGTGCTGGGGCTCAATTTATCAGGCTAATTACTCCCTGGATTCACGGATCTGGTTGCCAGTCACTCATTGCCTGACTGTTAACCTATGTGGTAACGTCAAGCCTTCTCACGAGTTTTCCTTGTGTTTTTCCTGAGCCTCCGAGTAATTGTCTCTCTGCTTCTCCAAAGGTTTTCT
>NW_007577734.1:43083-54554 GCF_000690725.1 Stegastes partitus | reverse complement strand
CACGTCGACGTCCCAGCCTGGATCAACCTCATCTTTGCACATCTCCAATCTCTGCAATAAATGTCATTTTTCTAACTCCATTTCTCTTAAGTGTTTCTCTGCATGTGGGTCAGAAACCTCAACAAAACCATGACAGATATTGCAATTTTATGATGCTCATAATCTTCATGTAAACCTTATTTGTATGTATGTTTGTAACCTTTTGAAATTGTCCTGTCTTGACCAGGACGTTGTTGTGAAAGAGATCTGAAATTTCTGCCATGTGTTAATATGTAATGTGTAGAGTGTTGCCGTCCTTTTGCATTAGCTTTAAGACTGTAATGAAATATTTGTAACTATACTGTACAGCGCTCCATAGACAGATTGTGACGGAGCGATGCCGTCACTTGCCAAAGTTAGCGGGCCCGTATGCTGACATGGCATACACCGACGCGTCGCGCCCGCCGCGTAGCACACACAAACACGACACACACATACGCACACCCATTTACAAACTTTACAATAACCTGCACTCGCACATCATCCTATTTCACTCCCTGCCATTAGCATCGTGACCAAGGGTGCACACTTGCAGCGATACGCTCGCTCTCTCGTCCATACACGTACACATACACTCATACACACTCGCACTCACCATCCTTTGCAGTGGTGGACAGCTGGCTGGAATGTGTCAACATGGTGACGGGCAAACCCGGGCCATGCCACCAGCCGGCTTAAATGGTATGGGCCCGCGCGGTTCGCCAGTCACATGACTTGCATTATTTTATTATTTTTCCTTTTAAGGTTATTCCTGGGATTGATGCTGGGTTATTGTGGGAGACCCTACCCCTGTCCCCTGGCTAATAATTTTGTGTTTCCCATAGCAGGGGTGAACTGGGGTGAAACTGTTTGTTTAGAATAGGAAAACAATGCTTATGTAATTTTTGTGTTTTTTTGCCGGTAAAAGGGTACGCCCAGTGGGAGGGGCTTGGTCTTTAAAACTGAGGGCTCTGGGCCTGATTGAGGTGTGGGAGTAGTTGGAGGTGGAGGTGGAGGTGGAGGTATAGGTATCGGTATCGGTATCGGTATAGGTATCGGTATTGGTATTGTTGGCCTGTGAATTTTTTGAGAGCTGGAGTTAAAGGAGAACTTGTGTGTACATAGTCTTGTAGATTTGTATATAGGTTTTTTCTTTTCTTTTCTTTCTTTTTTTTTTTTTACAATTGGGTTTTTGCACTTTTTGTTGCACTTTGTAAATATTCGATTTCACTGCTGCACTTTGGAGAGGCCTGAAAATACATTTAAACCACCACAGCTGACAACTACGCCATTGTTTTCTCCTAGTTTGGGAAAGTTGTTGGGTGAACCCAATGACACAGATTCTTACTTTTAGTGCCCCACAAAGCAAGCTTAAAAAAAAAAATCTGCAGCTTGTATTTACCATAATGCAACTTAAATGCATGCTCATCAGAGTCCTCATACAGTAAGTAATGTAACATGTTTGTGAAACTGAATTAACCAGCTATTTAATTGCTTTTTTAAATTAACAATCTATTACTGTTAATAATAGATAAAATATGAAAGATAAAAGAAACAGTTTCTTTTGTTGCCATACAAGTGAAAAGAAAAATCCTTGATGCATTTGCGCCATTTCTTTTTCTCTCCTTTGCAGAAGTAACGGCAAACTAGTTTACTGGTTCGTTAGATGATGATGTACAATAGCCTGCCTTTTTAAATTTTGTTTACATGGAGGCAGTTGTTTCTGATCCTGTGTGTCTCTGTTGGTTGTCATTGTCACTTCAGCTTCTTTTCTTTGCAATTAATTTGCAAAAAATGGAAATGTTGGAATTTTTTAGCCCAACCTTCCTAATTCTGTTAACTTGTTAATCAAGTCAAATCAATTGTTTATTTTAAGCATTTTGAAAGAATGTGAGTTGACAAAAGTGTTGTACATGCTATCAGATGGTCAGCAACAAAATTATGTGCAAAATAATAATAATAAAATAAAATAGGTAAAGGGGCTGTACGGTGGATCGGCGGTTAGCACCTTCACCTCGCAGCTAGAAGGTCCCCAGTTTGCATCCTGGTGAGGATACTCGGGATCTTTCTGCGTGGAGTTTGCTTGTTCTCCCCATGCAGCGTGGGTTCTTTCGGGGTTCTCCGGCTTCCTTCCACAGTCCAAGAACATGTTGAGGTTAATTGGTGATTCTAAATTGTCCGTAGGTGTGAATGTATGTGTGCTTGGTTGTCTGTTTCTAAGTGTAGCCCTGTGATAGACTGGCGACCTGTCAACGGTGTCCCCTGCCTTCGCCCTAAGGCTCCAGGCCCCCACGACCCTAGTGAGGATTAAGCAGTGTATAGATTATGGATGGATGGAAAATAGCTAAAACGGAAAAAACAGCATGGAGACTGGTAAGATCAGTTTCCTACCCCCCAAAAATAGCTTAAAATACATCCATCCATCCATTATCTATCCACCGCTCAATCCTCACTAGGGCTGCGGGGGGGCTGGAGCCCATCCCAGCTGACTTAGGGTGGACAGGTCGCCAGTCCATCACATGGCCACACCCAGAGACAGACAACCAAGCACACTTACATTCACACCTACGGACAATTTAGAATCACCAATTAACCTCAACATGTTTTTGGACTGTGTGGGAGGAAGCCAGAGAACCCGGAGAGAACAAGCAAACTCCACGCAGAAAGATCCCGATGCCCCCACCGGGACATGAACCGGGGACCTTCTTGCTGCGTCACCTTGCATCCCACCAAAAAATACATTTTAATATATTTTAGGATCACTAAGAGCAGTGAACAACCATTGAAAACATTGATGTCTTGAGGTTTTTTCCTCCACTGAAAATACCATTGGAGAACGAGCATTAAATTGAAAGATCGAGGCTGTTTCTAAGCTTTGGAGCTGCTCAGTCTCCCCTTACCCACCAGCGAACTTAACCTGTAAGCAAACGTAATCGACAACAAATAGCTGTAGACGGGGATACTGCATCTGTCATTAGCTCACATAATTGCAAATTGTGGACTGTAGAAAATGATATGCATTGAGAGAGAGTCAGTACATTCTAAGGTAGATGCATTAAAACCGCCTTGTGCAATGAACTGCACTGGAAGTGAGGTTTGTTTTTGTATTCTAACAAGTTACATTTCTCAGTAGGTAGTGTTGTAATGTAATAAGTTACTTTTTAATGGCAGCAATCTTAGACCATAGGAAGTTATTTTAACCAATGGAAAAAACTGGCGATGTGCTATTCAACACCTGGGAGAAGAGGAAAAATGGGAGCTACTGTTATCTTGTATCTGGAGCTGTCTGATAATTTCTTAAAATTTCATCAGAGGGATATATATTTTAGATGGCAGATTTTTGTGCACAAATCAGATGATCCATGCAGAAACTTAGACTTTTCTAAAAGGTACACTGATGCTTACAGAAGAGATTGTGATGCTCAAGTATGTGGACAAAGTTCTGAGATTACGATTCTGATCTTGCTTTAAATTTAAACCATTCATGCTTTTTATCATATTTTTGTCAAACAACGAGCATCGACTTGTCTTTATGTACTTCCTCCACTAGATGGTACCGTTGCACACATTGCAAGTTCTCCTCGCTCTCCTCTTCCGTTAGCCTTCTAAAGTTATGAATGAGTTAATTCCCCGCAAGCTGATCAGCCAATCAGATATTCAGACAGCAAATGAAATGGATACATAATGAGTGCAGGTTGATCACCCTTCTATTGCTGTTATCTTGTATTGTCTTGTGTTTTCTTTTGTCGTTGTTTTTTCCTGTAGAGGACTATGGATGCGTCTGGCTGGTTATCTTGTGCATACCAGCGAGGAGCTGACCTTTCTGCTGAATGTCACGGTCAAGTCAATGGTGCACTCAATTAGTAGGGAGGGAAATATGCTCACGGACATACATTTTAACAAGGTGCTACACCGGTGCTTCCTGTTCGTTTAAGTCTGCTTTCTGTGTATATGGCAGCCACGTCTCTGCCTCTTTTTTGTCCATGTCTTCTGCTGCTTCATCCTTTTTCAGCACTGCCACACACAAACCGCCTCCCGCCTCATCTTCCACAACTCTTGAAACACATTATGGCCTGAAATGGGGCCAAAGCATCCTCTAGTCTCCAGCGGGTGACGAGCCATGGTTAAGTGTGTGTTCAGGAGGGGGAGCTCTGTGTAAGTGGGTCACCTTACTGCAGCATCCAGCGCCCAGCCATCGTGTCAGTACACGGCCCCACATGCACAAACACAAATTTTAACCCACTCTTCTGTCTGTTGCCCCTTCATTACACTGTTTTTTCACAGGAAATATAAAATTCACTCACTCCGTTCCTTTCAGCTCTGCAGAGTGCCAGACTTTACTCTCATTCTTTGGGGTGGGGTGGGGTGGCAGTGGGGGGGTAAAACAAGAAATAAAGGCCTCTGTCCTGCTTTTCTTTCATGTCTCTCCTCTCTCTCTCTCTCTGTCTCTCTCTCTCTCTTTCTCTCTCTCGTGTGCGTCTCCTCCCTATCCTCACTCTTGACCTGCACCAGGACTCCCACAGTGCTCTTTTAGCACGTTTGAATTTTTAAACAACCCATGAGGTCCAGGGAGTCGGGTATATGCTTCCCTCTCTCGCTCACACTTGCTTTGCTTTGTGAGTATGTGTTTGTGAGAGTGTTTTCCTTTATGACTTCTAGTCATCTTGGCTGCTCAGTCATGCAATATTTTTTTGCGTGCGTGTATGCACTTCAGTGACCTTTCAAATATTGTGTAACACTGGGAGTAGTGTGTTATAAAAAGGCAAAAGCACTCTGATCTTTAACTTGACACCTTCTCCGCTGGGGAAAAGTAGGACGCACAGGCACTACTTTGAGACTGCTGAGTGAGAGAGTTGTATTGCCTTTGTCCTTGTTTGATTTTTTTCTTTACTCCAAGTAAGTTTTCTCTTTCTTTTTGCTTTCATAGCAGAGGGGAGGAATGCCCTCCCACGTGGTTCAGAGAACATCTGTTTGTGAGCAATGAAGGCCTGGGAGAGAGAGGGAGAAAGAGGAGGAGGAGGAGGAGGGGGAGGAGGTGGAAGGGAACTTACATGAATACAGAAGTGAGCAGGCGGAGAGGTGGGAAGGGAAGGAGAGAAAGTGACGAGCTGGAGGAGACCACCCTTTGTAGAGAACAGCAGAGGTTAGAGACTATCCAGCAAGAGGTAGTGACTTACAGGTGTACAGGCTCTTGTGCGTGGATGCACAAAACACACACTGCGTGGTAACAGAAACCCACATCAATAATGTAGCTGAGAGAAACAGGATGCAGATTCTGCCTTACATAAGGCCTGGCTCTTTTATTCCCTGCTTTGCCCTCAGGCTGGATGCACACAAGACTTCTTAAGCTAATTAACCACATTTGCCTTGCAAACAACTTTTCCAGATAACTGTGCTGCAACAAAGGGATGAGAGTGGCGCTAAAGCCATTTTTAACTTCAGTCTACTGACTATAGTTGATTTGTTTTAGTCTGCGGAGGAAAAAGATTTCAACAGTGCTTCCACAGTTAATTTGCTGGATCCTACATTATTAAAGTGCTGTAACAGGCTTGTTTGTAATAGGCATCACTGGTGTGTTGGCGAAGCACTTCAACATCAATGACCTGGGAACTGAACATTGTCTCTGCTGCTGTGGACCAACTGATACTGTTAAACCTGCCAGGAGTCAAAGCACATTGCATTGTTGGTTCAGGTCACAGGGGTTATAGAGATATAATAGAAGCTCAGCAGGGTCTGTTAAAGTGCCAATAGAAAGTATTCACCCCCCCTTGGATATTTTCCCATTTCATTCCTTTTCCACATTTATTCATTGTTTTTTTGTTTGTTTGTTTTGTTTTTTACAAGAATTTACAAAAATGAGTTTTTCATGTCAAAGTGAAAAGAGAGTTCTACAAAGTCATGTCAATTAATTTAAAACATAAAATGTAAAATATACACGTTCCCCCTTCATGTTAGTGTTTAGTTTAGCTTTAGCTGTACGCTTTGGTTTCAGTTCTGTGAGGACTGTGATATTATATGTGGTTTTCGGGTTCTGTCTGTTTTGGTGTTGTGGTGGGCGTGTGTTCTCTCTCTCTTGCAGTCCGGGCGGAGTCAATCCGAGGAGAACACTCTGGTGCTGGCAGCTGTGGATAATCATCTCATCAGCCGCTCTCCCTTCAAATAGGAGCGTCTCACACTACTCCAGCGCCAGATGATTGTGATACATCCACAGTGGTACAGTCAGGCCGCTTAGCTGCTACACTCCGTTGAGCTTTTGAGCTAAGCTTATTTCTCTTCTCGAGTTTTCGCCAGTCTAATGTGTGTGTTGTCTCTGTGTGCCTCCAGCGTCTCTTCACGGCTGCAGCTCCAGCATTATCTGGCACGCCTGCTTTTTCCTCTCTCGAGTTCCCACCACGGGAACCCACAGCCACGAGCACCCTCACGAGACGGTTCACAGTTCACGCACCTCCACAGATACAGACCTCTCACGAGCACCATCCCCTGAGCACCGGATTTCCTACCACCACCTCGGGACCCTCCACCATGACTCCCTCCACGGAACCTTCCTCACGGAATCCTTCCCCGCACCTCGGCACCGACAGCCGCCTCCTCGCACCCCCCACCACGACTGAGACCTCTCCACGGGATTCCCTCACCTGGTTTCCATCACAACCCCACCTTTGTAAATAAAACCTTTTTCTTTAACCTATTTCTCCCTGTGTCCCTCTTTCGTTTGGGTCCGCCCGCACAGCTCCTGTGCACGGATCGTGACAAGTTCTCTTGCAGACTGTATCAAGTTGTCTTCCAGGATTTCTCTATACTTTACTGCATTCATTTTATCCTCCACTTTTACAAGCCTTCCAGGGCCTGCTGCGAAGAATCATCCCTACATCATGATGCTGCCACCACCATGCTTCATAGTGGGGATGATGTGTTTGTCATGATTTGCAGTGTTTGGTGTCCACCAAAATAAATAGAGAATGTGGGGTAAATCAGACCAAATCACAATGTTAAGGCTGGTGGTTGCTTGATTTGTCCCCCAAACCAAAATAACTCAACCTGAACAAAGTGCAGACACACATTAAAGTTGTGTGTAGGTTACAGGTAGATAAAAAGTCACTGGTTGTAGCAGTCAGACTTTTCCTATAGCACCACATTGATGCTCACATTTGTGGCGTTGATTGAAAACTTCTTGATAACTATTGGATGGACTACCATGAAATATGGTACATACAATCATGTCCCACCTAGGATAAATTGTAATCACTTAACATTTCATCTAGCGCTGCCATCTGGTAGCGGTTTGTCCAAATAAATGGGACATCTTTGTTATACTTTGATTATGTTGCCTGACAACAGGGGTAACTTCAGCTTTACCCACAGGCGAAATGCCTGCAAAGGACCACAAAAAGTCCCCCAAAAATGGCCACCATTCATCTGATTTATTTCTAACTCAACATTACACTTCCTTGGGTCCCTAGAAATACACCCACCAAGTCTGAAGGGGATGAGGAGTATCGTTGTCAAGGTATGCAAAGAATGACACACTCTCTCACACATGCAATAATAACTTATCTATCTTTCACATTTCCATAAAAATACTGAACTAAAGTATAAGGGAAATGTTTTTTTTTTTAGTTGCTCTAAGTTTGCTAATTACATTTTCTCTTAAGATCACTGACAAACAAACAACTGATATTGCAATATGAAAATATAAAATAAAATGGAAATACACTGAGAATCACACAATATGGATAATGTTTGTCGAAATATACAGTCATACAACTTTTAGTACACTACTATTTCTTAGGGAATTATTAGTGCCACGGGCTGAGCACGGGCAAAGCCCGAGGCCACTATTGTTATCCTGGTGCGTTTCTTCTTATTTCTACTCTTCCGTACAAAATTTCGATGGGCTACTCCTCCCACAGATTTGAGAGCACCCACACAAATTATACATCAAAATGTGCGGCTCGATCAGGAATAGTGTGCTTACATACAGTTTTACAAAAAACGCATTTTTCGCCACGCAATTCGCGAAAATGTCGCAAAAACCTCCCATTGAAAATGAATGGGACGGACGAGAAAACCACCCAAAATTACAGTACTTTTCAAACCTCCACTGCTCAGGTACACTTTCACCTACAGACTCCATTTAAACTTTAAAATGTTGATGCGCCCTTCCCCTACTTCAAAGTCTTTCTACTTTTTTCATATCTTCAACCGTTTCTTCGTGACAACCTCTCAGCTTTTGAAACTTTTTCACCCCTTTTCAGCCTTTACAATGGGTGTGTATGTGGTTCTTTAGAGTGAGTGATGACATCACTAGAGTGGGAGCTCAGAGAAAAATCCCACAGTAAACTTTTTTTTAACTTGTTGCCCTGGCCAATATTTTTATGTGACAGACATCATTTTTACATCAAAACGTAGGAAAATTTGTCCTCCCACTCACAATATCACTTTGGAAGCCCACAGAATTAAGTTTGGGGGAGTTTTGGAGCCTTGTTCCTCCACAAGTCTCTCTTCCTTCCCCATCTGCACCCATTCAAAGATGGCTGCGGATTTTTCTCAAGGACCAGAAATGTACACATTTCTTCTCAAATGATTGTGCACTCATTTGTTACTCTAAGAAAATTTAAAAAATACATCTCTGTAATGCCCAAGGTCTTGGCTTTCTGAAAATGTGCTTGACTTTTCTCTCCGACACACAGTTTTGCAAAAAATGGCAGTTGTTTGAGGTCTTCTCCTTCTGGTCACTTCTACTGATTTGACAGTTAAACCAAGTATCTGTTGCAGCTGTGTGCTTCGTTGCCCGGCAACCCTCTAACCCTACTCCCAATCCCCCCTCCCCCCCCTGCTCCCTTCACACAGCAACAGCCCTTCACACAGCTGAGGGTTAGGTTATTCAAAGTTTTTGGTTGGTTTGGTAATTATAAAATAGTCATTTAAAGGTCCTGGCAGACCCCTGTGGCACTATCAAATTTTTTGCAAGGAAATTTTCTAGTTTTATTTTATTATTTTGAGATTAACTTGTGTGGCGTTGGTGTTAGACACTTAGTTTTGTTCTGTTGGTGTTGCTTAAAGTGACTATACTCCTGCATATGTATGCTACCTGCTGTGAAACAGATTATATCAGAATATTTAGAATATTTAGAGTCAGATACTAACTTCAAGAGTTATTAGAGAGGGCAAATATTGAACTAGCATTTATCAGGTGGACACTAAACTATTTCAGATGAATGCAAACTGTGCTCTGTGTGTTCTTGATGCACATATTGACAACTGTTGGGCAGCACATTTGTTATAAAAACTTTAAACGGCGACGACTTGTCAGTGTTGTGTTTACAGATTGTTGCCAAACTAATCAATTAATGCAGGCTTTTTTTTGTTTTTTTTCAAGGTGTCTTATAGATAAATACTTGCAAGACTCAAGGAAAGTAAAACGAAAGAGCAGTTGAAAGATTTGGAAGAAACATTCATCATAATCCAACAAAGCCTATTGTAGGGCAACACAGCAGGCAACTGTGATACTTGATTAGCTCCAAAAATTGCTTTCCTGTTCTGCTTTGTTATTTTCTTCTCCAATGCCTTTTCTTCACCTTCTTGTTTTGTGTTTACTGTCTCCCTTTTAGAGTTTAATCTTCCTTCACTGCCTTCTTTGTCTCTGTTGTTTGTCTGCGTTATGTGGGCTTTGACTATCTGCTAACTGGCAAACTGCTAAGGTGTGTGTGTGTGTGTGTGTGTGTGCGTGCGCTCTTGAATATAAATAATTGTGACGAGGTGTAAGACGGTTTGCTTTGTGCACGCATCCATCTGAAAGTATGAACTTGTCAGAATTGGCTCCATGATACTGTTAATGTGGGCAGATAGATGTGTGAATCACAGTTTTCATTTATAAAAGTGTGTGTGTGTGTGTAGAAGCTCATCATGCTTGTGCTATCCTTTTTCTGCCACATTGCCATGGCGACAGTGCCCTCCCGGGGTAATGGGGGACGAGTGCGCCAGAGCTATTTATTCTTCCTCCCTCCCTCTGTTCCTCCCTCCCTCCATCCATCGCGCTCTCTTTTCCTCCGTCTCCCTCCACCTCTCTCACTCACTCCATCACTGCCCTCTTCCTCCTGCAACCTCGCCGTCTCCCTCGTCTTTCCCTCCGTCTCTCCCTCCTTCCGCAGCTCTTTCTTCCCCTCTCTGATTGGCTTAACACTCTCCTCCTTAAAATGAGATACTGCCTAATGAGACAGAGGGTGAGGAAGAGAGAGAGAGAGGGAGGGAGGGGGACAAAAGAGCAAGTGTCTTAAAAAAGGGAAGTAGAAATATGTGGGGGAGGCGATCTATGCAGACTTGTGTTCCTCTTTGCATGTAAAGGGAGAACCTGATGGAACAAAACTCTGTCATGTCATGTTGGAAAGAAACGGCGCAGGCTGTGTGTAAATGCTCAGATATGTAGCTCTCTGAATGTTTGCACTTTAATATATTGACTCCCAAGATATAAGCTGTGTTTTAGTGTAAGTCGTGAACTCGGCTGGGGTCGCGACCTTTGTAAAGCTTCACAGTGTGTATATGTGTTAGTTAAAGAAGTGGTTCCCAACTTTTATGACTTTTGACCCCTTGTGATATATGAGAGATTTTTCTCCTCTGTGATTGCTTCACTACATCTTTCAGTAAGGCCAGTGTTGTATTATGTCCACGAATACAACAGGGTCAAATACAGACTCCTCCACCTGTAAATGTAAATGTATGTAAGAGACCAGCAGTAAACTTTCTCTACAGCAGTGTGCATGTGTAGAATACGTATATGCTGATCGACTGCACATGTATAGAGTCCTAAAACAGAAAGTAGCATAGTAACAGCTTGTTTCCAGATTGCTCTGTTGGTGTATACGATTCAATCAAAGTCTATTAATTCATATGGGAACATCTGTGATCTCTGATGTGTTTGTAAAACTTCTTCTGTTTTTTTTCTGGTCTGAAATTTCCTAGTTTGTCAGTTTTCTATCTGCTGTCCTGTTCTCTGTTACCTGTACCCTCACCCCAACCAGTAGAGGCAGATGACTGCCCTCCCTGAGCCTGGTTCTGCTGCATGTTTTTCCCGGTAAAGGGGAGTTTCTTTGTCCCACTGTTGCACAGTGTTGGATGACACATGTTTTGAATTGGGACTATATAAATAACATTGGACTGAAATGAATCGGGGCTGCAAGGTGGATCGGTGGTTACCACCATTGCCTCACAGCAAGAAGGTCACCGGTTCGCATCCCAGTGAGGACACCTAGGATCTTTCTGCGTGGAGTTTGCATGTTCCCAGTGCAGTGTGGGTTCTTTCCGGGTTCTCTAGCTTCCTCCCACACAGTCCAAAAACATGTTGAGGTTAACTGGTGATTCGAAATTGTGGTTAGGTGTGAATGTGAGTGTGCTTGATTGTATGTCTCTAAGTGTAGCCCTGTGACAGACTGGCAACCTATCCAGCGTGTCCCCTG
>NW_007577734.1:22429-37958 GCF_000690725.1 Stegastes partitus | reverse complement strand
CACTCTGCTTCCTCTGATAGACCCATCATTTGAACCACTCTGTCATGCTCAGGTATTCACCAAGTTAGATCTTCGCAACGCATACCATTTAGTCCGCATACATGAGGGAGACGAATGGAAAACCGCTTTTAACACCTCGTTAGGATATTTTGAGTACTTGGTTATGCCTTTCGGTCTCACAAACGCTCCTGCAGTTTTTCAGGCCTTGATGAACGATGTTTTTCGCGATATGATAAATCCCTTTGTGTTTATCTACCTTGATGACATCCTCATTTTATCCCGTGATCATAGAGAACATCAGCAACATGTGCGACTGGTTCTGCAACGGTTATTGGAAAATAAACTTTATGTTAAGCCTGAAAAGTGTGAGTTCCACGTCCCCTCAGTTAGTTTCCTAGGATATGTCATCGCTCAAGGTCAGCTCCAGCCGGATCCAGCTAAGATCCAGGCAGTAAGTGACTGGCCCACTCCAGCGTCCCGAAAAGAGCTACAGAGATTCTTAGGTTTTGCTAATTTCTATAGAAGATTCATCAAAGATTATAGCAAAGTCGTTGTTCCCCTCACGAGTCTAACTTCCTCCAAAGTGCCATTTGAATGGACACCAGAAGCCAGTGAATCATTCTCTGTTCTTAAAAAACTGTTTACTAGCGCTCCCGTTCTCCGACACCCGGATCCGGCCCTCCAGTTCGTGATGGAGGTGGATGCGTCCGACATAGGGGTGGGAGCGGTGCTTTCGCAGCGGAACCCTGACACTCAGAACCTGCATCCTTGTGCTTTCTTTTCTCGTCGTCTGAGCCCCGCTGAAAGAAACTATGATGTCGGCAACCGTGAGTTGCTGGCGGTGATTTTGGCTCTCCAGGAGTGGAGACACTGGTTGGAGGGAACCATGCAGCCTTTCCTTATCTGGACAGACCACAAGAACCTCTCATACCTCCGCTCAGCTCGCCGCCTCAACCCCCGCCAAGCCCGGTGGGCCCTGTTCCTCTGTCGGTTTAATTGCACCCTTTCCTATCGTCCCGGTTCCCACAATGTGAAACCAGATTCCCTCTCTTGAGTCAACTCAGTTTCCCCGTCATCTCCAGAAGAACCCCAGGAAAGGAGCACCATCATCCCAGCCTCTTGTTTTGTTGGAGCCGCATCTTGGGAGATTGAGTCCAGGGTGCGGGAGGCCCTCAGGGATCATCCTGATTCTGGGCAGGGGCCTCCAAATCGGCTTTTTGTTCCCCTTGCCGTCCGCTCTCCCGTCCTGCAATGGGGACACTCCTCAAAGTTGGCGTGCCACCTCGGGGTTCGTCGGACCCTCCTTTTCCTGCGTCAGCGGTTTTGGTGGCCTGGGATGTCTCGGGACACACAGGAGTTTGTGACCGCATGCACCACCTGTGCTCGAGGGAAATCTCTCCACCAACCTCCGGCCGGATTACTACGGCCGTTGCCTGTTCCAAGCCGCCCTTGGTCGCATATAGCGTTGGATTTTGTGACGGGACTTCCCCCCTCTGCAGGTAACACTGTTATATTGACTATTGTTGACCGTTTTTCTAAAGCCGTTCACTATGTGCCATTACCTAAACTCCCCTCAGCTCTAGAAACAGCTGATCTCCTTACGCAGCATGTTTTTAGACTACACGGCATCCCTATTGACATTGTGTCGGACCGAGGACCGCAGTTCGCATCACAGGTTTGGTCCGCTTTCTGCAAAGCAGTGGGGGCCACGGCCAGCCTCTCTTCGGGTTGTCATCCCCAAACTAACGGTCAGACAGAACGAGCCAATCAGAACCTGGAAGCTGCGCTCCGCTGTGTGGCGGCTCATCATCCGGTCTCCTGGAGTTCCTGTCTGCCGTGGATTGAATATGCACACAACTCTCTCTCCAGCTCTGCGTCAGGTATGTCCCCTTTTATGGCGTGTAACGGTTATCAGCCCCCCCTGCTTCCTGAGCAGGAAGAGGAGGTGGCCGTTCCCTCCGTGGGAGAACACATCCGCAGGATGCGTGATGTGTGGCGGAACGTCAAATCTGCACTGACGCGCTCAGCAGAGCGGAACAAGAGACTAGCAGATCTTCATCGCTCCCCGGCGCCAGAGTATAAGGTCGGTCAAAAGGTTTGGCTTTCGACTCAGGACCTGCCTTTACAAACTGAATCTCGCAAGCTTTCTCCCCGCTATGTTGGTCCCTTTGTGATCGATAAGGTCATTAATCCCTCTGCTGTCCGCTTGGTGCTCCCTGCAGCCATGAAGATTCACTCAACCTTTCATGTCTCCCTGTTGAAACCAGTTTCTTCCAGTGACCTCAGCCCTCCGGCCGTTCCCCCTCCGCCCCCCCGGCTCATCGATGACCACCCGGCCTACACAGTGTCTCGAATTTTGGACGTTAGGCTGAAAGGCCGGGGTTTCCAATATCTGGTCGATTGGGAGGGGTACGGTCCGGAGGAACGTTCTTGGATCTCCCGCCATCTGATTTTGGACCGTTCGTTTTTGCAGGATTTTTACAGGGAACATCCCCACAAGCCTGGTCGGACGGGAGACGTCCGTTGAGGGGGGGGTACTGTTAGGATGGTATAGTTTGTGTTGTGCTTTGCTTGTTTCTCTGTCTCGGTGTGTGGTGGGCGTGTTTCTTCTTCTCCCTGCAGGCTGGGCGGAGCCGACCTGAGTGAGACGCTCTAGCGCTGACAGCTGCAGCGCATCAACTCATCAGCCGCTGGCCGTACAAATACGGGCAGCTCACAGACCTTCAGCACCAGATGATTGTGATTCCTCACCGTGGTACAGTCAGGCCGCTTAGCCGCGACATCTCGTGAAGCATCAAGCTAAGTCTACCGTTTTCGAGTGTCTCAAGTTCATTGTATTTTTCCTCTGTATCTCCAGCGTCTCGTCTCGGCTCCAGCTCCAGTGCTTCTTCCTACACGCCTGCCTCTTCTTCTCCCTCGAGCACACGTCACGGGAACCCACGGCCACGAGCACCTTCACCCGACGGATCCCCATTCGAGCACCTCCACTGGGAAGAACTTCACGGGAAAAGGATTCGCACGAGCACCGCTCCTGGAGCACCGCACCTCCACCTACCACCTGGATTCCCCACCACGACACCCCCCACTGGATTCCCTCACCTGGACACCCTCAACTTCCCCCTCCCTTGTTAATAAATCCTTTCCTTTAACCTTTTTCTCCTGCCTCCCTTTTTTTCGTTGGGTCCGCCCGCACAGATTCTGAGCTCGGGTCATCACAAAAAGCCTTAAAAAAAAGGGAATTTTGTTCAGAAAATTAATTTAAAAACTTTTTTAAAATGCACATAAATAAGTAAGTTCAGTAAATATGAAGCAGCAGCCAGTTAGCTTAGCTTAGCTTAGCCTAGCTAGGAGGAAACTGCAAGGTTGGCTCTGTCCAGTGATAATGAAAACCACCTGCAAGCACCTTTAAAATATAACTAACTTATTGAGAAATGACATGTTTGTCTAATTTGTACAGAACGCAGTGTTAAAAATTACATGTGGTTGTGATTATGTGCTGGAACAGCCACAGTAACCTAACAGGACTTTTTATGCTAAGCTAACTACAACCTAACTTTCCTCGAGAGAAGAATTCTTTAAAATGTTGAAGCATTACTTTGTTGGTCTAGTGACACCTCAGATTTATACTGTGATTCCTTAGCTGGTTCCCATCACCAGGTTAAAAGCTTAAAAGATAAAAAATGAAATCCCACCAGAAGACCACATCCAACCATGTCTGCGTCACTCAGCCGTAAAGCCTATGTGTTTAAATCTTTAAAAGTGGGTCACTGATATATATATAAATATTTTAACTTCAAAAACAGCTAAATAATTTCCAGAAACTTTTGGACTCTCTCTACTTTCCGCAAAAGCAGATGAAAATTTAGCTGATGACTGTTTGCAGCTGTGGATTATAATACACCTTTGTATTGATTATCTACAGCATCAGGACAGTGCAGGATTGATTGTGTCTCCCAGTGCAACTGTAAGGCTCAGTGATGTGTTTTAATAGTTTTTGGACAACAATGGAGCTCCTTGGCACAGAGGAATAACACCACAACACTTGCTAATAGGATCAATTCATTGTCGGTTTCAGGCCCTCTTTTAATGGGATTTTGTTTGTAATTACGAAAACTGGTGAATGACACCAGGTGGATCCTTTAGATGTCACACACTGGAACATCTAATGGGAAACGACAAATGACAGTGATGGAGGAAAGATCAGAGCGAGATGGAGACAGTGGGAGGGAAAAGGTAGAACGGAAGAAAGAGCAATCAGGAAGAAAGAGAGACAACGAGGGAGGGGAGGGAGGAAGGGGAGGGGAGGCAGTAGGGCAGAGGGAGATAAATGGCCGAGTAGACAGGAAGATGAGTGAAGCGAGAGAGCAACACTGTGTGACATACTGCAGACAGGAAGACTAACGGAGCGAGAGAGTGAATGGGTGAGAGAGAGGGTGGGGAGGCATGTCAATTGCCTCCACCTTTTTCCTCACCCCTTTCCCTCCCTCCCCCCTCCTCTGCCCTCCCTGCCATGTAGGAGACCTTCGCTGGACGGTAACAAGCCACTCAGTCGGCTGTAGCACACACACACACACACACACACACACGCATGCATGCATTCGTGTGCGACAGCCAGCCAAGATTTCATGTAGATCATTTCAAGCTTCATGTGTGCACTTTTGCACATGTGTCTGTCTGCTCTTGTGTATGTGTGTGTGNAACTGAATTTGATTTCAGTATCTTAAAAAAAAGTTAACTTTTGTAGTGAAATTTGGAAAGACCATACAGTTTGCCCTCCGTGAGCCTGTTTCAGCTGCAGGTTTTCCCTGGTGAAGGAGTTTTTTTTCTTCCCATTGTTGCCAAGTCTAAGATGATATATGTTATAAATTCACCACAATTTAAAAAAACTGAATTTGATTCAATTTGCTTTAATTACATTGGTAACTGGGCAGCAAGGTGGCTCGGTGGTTAGCACCATCACCTTGCAGCTAGAAGATCCCGGTAAAGACGCTCAGGATCTTTCAGTTTGCATGTTCTCCCTGTGCAGCGTGGATTCTCTCAGGGTTCTCTGGCTTCCTCCCACAGTCCAAAAACATGTTGAGGTTGATTGGTGATTCTAAATTGTCCGTAGGTGTGACTGCGAGTGTGCTTGGTTGTCTGTCTCTAAGTGTAGCCCTACGATGGACTGGCGACCTGTCCAGGGTGTCCCCTGCCTTCGCCCTAAGTCGGCTGGGATAGGCTCCAACCCCCCCGCGACCCTAATGAGGATTAAGCGGTGTATAGATAATGGATGGATAGATAATGGATCGGTGGATGGATAGATCATCAATGGATGGATGGACATTGGTAGTCTTTGCTTTACTATTCTTTCTGGTTTGTATGTCGTCTATCTGCTGTCCAGTTCTCACCCCACTTTGCCCTCAACCCAACTGGTCGAGGCAGATAGTTGCCCTCCCTAAGTCTGGCTGTGCCAGAGTTTCTTCCTGGTAAAGCGGAGTTTCTTGCAGTTTCCATATATTTGCAATGCGTTTTCTAGTGTTGACTACCAGGCTTGTATATTATACAGAATTACGGGCACAAAACAAGACATCAGCAAAACATCAACAGCAAACAAAGCATAATAGCAACTGTATGTTCGTATACACGTCTGCAAGGGAGTATAAACCAAGACTTAAAGCTAAAAGTATCAATGTATCTGGTATTTGAAATGAATGAAATGAAAAATGAAATGAAATGAAAAATACTTTATTTATCCCAGAAGGGAAATTCAATCTTGTAAAAGCTCACTTTTTAAAAAAAATAATCAATATAACATATATTATATACAACAATAATAATCATTCAGTCAGTCAGATTTGTTTTTTAAGGTGATGGCTGTTGGCAGGAANCTCCCTCGCTCTAACACACACACACACACACACACACACACACACACACACACACACACACACACACACACACACTCTCTCTCTCTCTCTCTCTCTCTCTCTCTCTCTCTCTCTCTCTCTCAAAAGCACTCAGCCTCTCATTCCCTCCCTCTCTCTTCCTCTCTTTCTCCCTCTCTCCTCCCACCTGAGCTGTAATTTGCAGGGCTGATGAGGGTGAGGGCAGAGCAGAATTTCTTCCTCACTCCAACAACACACACACTCACTCTGACACAGTGTGATTCATAGTGTACAGCAGCTACAACTGAGGGGATCTGATCCCTTTGTGTGTGTGTGTGTGTATGTGTGTGTGTGTGTGTGTGCGTGTGCTCTCTTTTTTAACCTCTTCCTTACCCTCGTTCTCTCATTTTCTTTTTTTTTTCCTCCCTCGTCGTCACTCTTCCTCCCTCCCTCCCTGGTATGTGTCTGTGTGTGTGTTTCCCTGTGTGTGCGTGAACCGTGGGGATAACAGACGCTCATGTGAGCAGCCTCAGTGGCGGTAGCAGTGACTAGTGAGAAAGAGGAGAGAGGAAAGGAGAGCGGGGATAACAGAGACACCAACCACCATCATTCTGATCGGATTCACACCAGACATGTGAGAAGATGTCCGTGGGCGGCTGCGCGTGTCCTGGTAAGTAGCTGCTGTGGTGATGGTTGCCGTTAACGACAACCTGGCTGCTGCTGCTGCCTCTTCTGCTGCCACTGCTGTTGTTGCTGCTGCCAGCCGCTGCCAGCAGCTGAGTTTTACTAGTCGTTGTTGTTGTGTTTTGGTTGCAGCCGCTGCCGTGGCGTGACTGGGGCAGAGAGATGGGGGTAAGAGGTGCCCCGGGGCCCTGAGGCTCTGTTTGCAAAGGCTCATGGGAGGTCGTCCTCTGTGACGGCTGAGAGGGTGAAGAGCAGAGAAAATATTAGAATAGAGGGATCAACATGTAGTCTGGCTCCAGCCTCACTTCGAACCTGGCTTTTTACTGTTTGCTGTTTAGTTTGAAGATTACACACAGATCTTTGCTGGCAGTGCACACATCTGGGCACGAAGTTGTTGCTATGGCACCACTAATGCAACTTCTTCTCCTCGCTTCCTCCACCAGTTGTTGTTCTTGTTGCTTCTCCTGCTGCTGCTGCTGCTGGTTTCTGACTGATGGCTCGTGTTAACAGCAGAGTTCTTTTCAGGGCGGCACAGATGTTGCACTCACTTATCCACAGTAGAAAGTCCTGCAGGAAGGCTGGTGATCCTCTCAAGAAAATAAAAAAAGATGGATCAAAGCAAGACATTTAAAGGGCAAAGATCATTGGCATGGATCAAAGGCTTGCATGATTGAGTTATTAATGACCGCTTGATGTTTCACGGCTTGCTCAGGAGTTTACCGTTTAGGGATGCTTAAAGAGGTTGATGAGGCAAAGGCAGTCATTCAAGGTGCAGGGCCTGTTTCTGTTACCTGATGCCACAGTGGAAATGCAGCATGGCTACATTTGTGTTACTATAAGTGGTGCACAACTTTTAGCATCCCTGAAGATGCAACTCACTGTTTTTCAAGCATGACTTGGGTTTATAATGGCCTTGTTAGAGTCCTTGTTTGACCTATGAGTTCTCTTAAGTGGAAGGAGGTCAGCGAGTGCACACCTTCAGAGGTAGACACTGACCTCATACAATTACTTGCATCACTGTTTGTCTATTTGCTGCTGTTTCCTACCAAATCTGCTTCACTTTCTTTGTCTTAGGGGGGAAGAAGTATCAAACACACGTAGCCTGATTTCATTTCATGCCACGATGACAGAACAACAGTCTGACTGTTGCTTGTTGCCCATTTTTTAATAAAATTGGTCAACGTTGAGCAACGGCCACATGGCTTCTGGGAGTCGGGCCACAGAAGAGCGACCTGGAGGGAGTAATATCCATCATATTACAGACCACCACATCGAGAGGTGTATGACTTCTGAGGAACTCCCTGCAGTTCTCCAACTGTTGTGTTTTTTTAGGTGTCGGCGCGCCTGACAGCAAACAGATCATTCGTTTCATTTTATTGGCTTTAATCAGGCGGAGGTGGAAAGAACAAGAGGAATAAAGGTCTAGAAATAAACCCTGCGCTGCTGAGCCTTAGGCAATATATTATTAAGTGTTACAGCGATTTATGTAGCACCCCTGATAGGACGTGTAGGACATGAAATATAATCCTATAGCTGCAAATGTATTCATAATCATGATAGATGTACTTGGAATCCACTGTTGTATAATATTCAGCAGCCAGAGAGGAGGAAGAAAGTGTGACAGAGTTGTGTGAGTGCATGGAGGCTGCTGCATAACCCTGACGTGGCCTCCTCTTCTCTCTCCTGCCTACCAGGCCACAGCGGCCACAGTGGTCAACCCTCAAACAGCCAGGGATGTGGATAGAGAAATTTAGCCAACCACTTATCCTGGATCACGTTTCTCTGGTTTCAGCCTCCACTTGGATCATTAGAAATATGGAACATTAACTGGTTCCATGTTTTGCGGTCTGGAAACTCTTTAGCGGGCAGATTATTTTAAAGGTGGAAAAGTTTAGGAGGGGCAAATTGAGAGACAATGCCAGCTCATCCTGGCTGGCTCGCGCAGACAGAGGAACATATGACACATTATTGAGGATGAAGGGTCTGGAAAGCTGAAAGATGTTGGTGCTCCGATCAAACTGGGCAGATTTGGTGTCAGTGACTCTCCAGACACATCAGATAGCAATTTGTCTGGAGCTCAAAATGGCACTGGGGAAACGTGGTGCATCCGTGTTCAATGTAACTGCATGCAGACTTTTTCATGTGTGTCTGTGTGCACGAGTGTTTTCAATCTGTGCGCAGTGCCCCGTTGTACAAAGGCAAACGCTGCCACCTCAGCCGTTAAACAAACCTGCACAGCAGAGGCGGGAGCATTTGTTTAGAACCGGGCCTTAGCTATCTTGCGGTCAGATTGCATACTTAATCAACGTGGTCATGGAAATTTCCAAAAAGACGTATGACTGCACTCTTGTGCGCTCCACTTTTGCTCTCATGTTGTTCTCTCTGGTGTTCCCCTTTCTTTGTTGCCACAGTTTCTCTGCTTTTTGCATTCTTCTCTTTGTTTTTTTTCCCCACCAGATTTCTTTACAGTTTAAAGACAAAAAGTTGTTGATATAGAGCAGCTTTTCTCATCTTATTTGAAGATCCTTAGATTTCCAAGCACTGGCTTTATAGATGTCAACACACTTTTAGCAAAACCAGAACTTTAAAAAGACACCACAAGTAAGATTTAAACTTCTGCTTTTTCATGCGAGTCTAGGGGGCCCTTACACAACGTGTGTCATTAACGAAACTTCACCTTTACTTGCACACACATGCACACGTTTATATACAACGTGAGGTAAGTGAAAACCAATGTAAACACTGCCTCCAAATTTGGAACAATCACTTCCATTCATTCATGTTAACTTCAGGTGAACCCACAGTTTGACCCTACAGTGATGCTGGTTAATTTGCCCCCCATTCTACTGTCTTTACACATTTAAACCAAACCCGAGAGGCTCTGCTTGCTCATTATGATGGAAGATAGAATAAAATATGGAACTATAGAACCCGTCTGTAGTTGTCCTCTTCTCCTTCTCTGTTTACATTCCAGAGTCGTGTTCAGCACTGAAGGATCCTCCCCCTTCTTGTGTGGGCTCCGTGTTGTACGTGAGTGTGTGTTTGTGTGAACGCGCGCGGGCACACACGCACACACACACACACACACACACACACACACACAGCATGTGCCTCGACATGTGGATGACATAAACAGTGGGTGTATGGGAATGACTTCACAAAAGGAAGTTACTGTACAGTCAGCTTTATGAGGCTACACATGTTTCGTGCTTTTTGCGGCCAATTGTGCGTTGACCTCTCCGGACCATACATTACAACCTCCACCTTGTGTTTCCTCATCCCCTGCCTCCTCACCTCGATCATATCTCTCCCCCTCTGCACACCATTTCACTCTGCGCTGTGTATATACCTTCATCCTTCCCCCCCTCCTCCTCCCCTTCACTCCCTATTTCTCTTTGACTCCCCTGATTGCTAGCGTATGTTGCCTGGATGGCTGACTGACTAGATGAGGGGAGGTGAGGAGGGAGGGAGAGGGGAGGGGGGGGGGCTGTGCCCTCTCATGCAGAGAATCACATGGTGTCCCTGATTGGAGGAAAATGAGTAAAGACTGCAGCCCTGGCTGAAATTGCAACAGACAAAAACGCACAAAGGCTGAGCTGTTTAAAAACGGGTTGCACAACAAGAGAGGAGCCTGAAGAGGAGGGAGGGTGAGGAGGGTGTGACAGAGGGGAAGAGGGAGGCAGACACTGAGAGGAAAGATGTGGATTAAGGGAGGAAGAAGAAGAGGAGGAGGAGGGAGGAAGAGGAAGCAGAGGTGATGGGGGGAGCAGAAGAAGAGCCAAGAAAAGAGAAGGCAAGTGGGAGATGAGCACTGTAGGGGTGGAGTGGGAAGGGGGGAGGCAGAGTGGGTGAGACAGAGAGTGAGAAAAAATCAGACTGTGTTTCTATGTTTTCTGCAAGGCTGAGCGGTGACGTGAATGGCTGAGGGGGAGGTGAGGGGGGGAGGTGGCGGCGGTGGTGGTGGTGGTGGTGGTGGTGGAGGGGGGGCAGACCCGACTCTGAGATCAGAGACAGACAAAATGGCTCCCAGAGAACAGAGAACGCAGCATCAGGGCACTGTCATCTCCGCTCACACAACTGTCAGCTGACACCAGTCGCCGCCACACACACTCACGCACATCTGTCACAAACACACACACACACACACACACACACACACACACACACACATACACACACACACATGCGCCCGCGCGCGCTTAAATCTGAGCTACCTGCAAAATGCCAGTCTGTGTGTGTCTGTGTGTGTTGGACTGTAATGCTGAAGTGATGTTTTACAATCTTGAACATTAATTTGCAACACTATTTTATTTTTAAGCATCTATTGTTTTGTTTTTTGTTTTTTTTATAAAACAACCGTCATATAGATGTATATTAATGTCAAATTGGCTCACAGTTGAGCCTTTTTCTAATTTAATCTCTTCACCCATTGGCCTGTTACAACATGTGACGCACTTGCCGCTGAACTTCCCTTATTGCAGTGTGTCTGTGTTCGCCTGCCAGAGAAAATCCTGAGTACGGAATTCACCCAGTGAGTGAGAGAATACTGTAGGGCAGGATGAAAACAAGCAACCAACCCGCCAGGGCCACAAGAGGGCGCTGCTATCAAAGGACAACCTCAGATTGTAGGTCAGTACAGTCTCTGCCCCTCTGATGATGCATATAGTGACTATAAAGCAGATGGAGAGTGACGGATCTCTGCGGGAGAACAAAACACAGCATAATTTGCATATAGTTTTATTTGTGATGCAGAATTTGCAAAACAGCTGTGGCTACTGTTGTTTTATGTGAAGTTGCTGTGCTTTAATTTACTCTTGTATATGAGCTTTTTCAGTAACAAATGTCCTGCCTGACAGTCAAGCGGCGCTGGAAAAGGATGATCCAGCAATGTCAAAATTCCACTCCTCCAATGAAGGCAGTAAAAATGCACTTAAAGTGTATTTGAAAGCGCTTATTATGCATAACAATAGCCCCTGTGAGTGTTATGCTACATTTTAAATGTGTTGATTATATAATAAGGATGCAAACATAATATGTGTATGTGTATATATTTATAAAATCACAATACTTACATGTACGTGTACAAATTAGAAATCCTTATTGATTTAAAAACACATGGAGCAGCCTGTATTTGGCTAATCCAGTTATTAAAACCATGATAAATGCAGGTACTTACAAAAAATCAACTTTCATCTCCGACTTCAAGTATTTAAAGGCCCAGTGTAGGATTTAGGGGGATCTATTTGCAGAAGTGTAATAAGATATTAATTGTCATGTTTTTATTAGTGTACAATCACTGAACTGCAAGACTAGTTGTGTTTTTGTTACCTTAGAATAACCTCTGTATATCTACAGAGGGGTGAAGTTTCTCTCCATGAGGTCCACCATGTTAAGCCGCCATGTTTCTACAGTGTAGAACATATATAAAAGATAAAAGAAGACCTATTGGTTTGTGGAATTAAAGCCTTGAGTTTGGAATTTGGTTGTCACCAATTTGATTTTTTTAAACTTGACTAGCAAACCCATGTGGTGAAGACTTGTCAGTCACAAGATAGCCACATTCTGAAGAAGACCCTGCTTCAGATTTTCAGTTGATTTTAATTTGCAATCTTACTGCTAGATGACACTGAATCCTACACACTGGACCTTCAGCGTGACTTTTAATTCTAATGTCCATTTATATAAAATTTACATAATTTTTTTTTAATTGAGCTAAAAGATGAGTATGGGTAGAGCTCTGACAACAGTGAGTGTAATAACTACAGACTGTTTTTTGTCCAACAAATCTGTGTAAAGCACAAACCTGTCAAAATTTAAATGAGGTTAGTCAGTTTGCCAAATTCAAAGGAAAGTTATTTATTTATTTCCAAATTGATCTTAATTTACCACCAGAATGTGTTTGGGTGTTCATTTGTTTGTTTATTCAGTGATCATTTGTTTTTCATTATGTTGTATTTACCCATTTCTGGGAAACACTTGTTGTTTTTAGATTTAAAAAAATAAATTAAAAAAATGCCCATAGACCTCTATGAGGGGTCATTATGGCGTGAACATGGTCCACTTATTGGTTCTCAGCACTGATGGTGGCCTGATACACCCAGAGAACACATAGTCAACCTTGTCAATGTCATCTAAAATTATAGTCTTCGAAAAGAAACTCAGATCTCAGGAAACCACTTAGGTCTCAGAAATAATGTGTCAGGTAACTTTGTTCTGGCAGTGAAGGCACTGAAGCATAAAACATGTAGAGCATTATTGTGCAACTAGAAGAAAATAGACATACCAATTAGAATTTGGACTCAACTTGTCAGAGTAAAGTTTGAGGTCCATTCAGTCATTAGTACTACACTGATGATTGCATGCAGACTTCTGAATTGAACTGTTACTCATTGATTGTTACCATGAAAAAAAGAGAGAACTTAAATTTTGGTTACATCTCAATTCAAGCTCCAAAAAACACACACTGAGCTTTCAGGCACTATTAACCCAGGAGCTGAACCAAAAAACACATCCCTTCTGTCAGCTGATCTTGAGACCATGAATATAAATTGGCAGAAAATCTCTTTCCTATCAGGGATACAAAGCAGAGACAGATCGTGACCAAACACACAATCTGTGACCAGAGTTGAGCTGCAGAGAAAAGACGACACAAGAAGTTGTGCTTAGAGTCCGTGGTCGCTGTTTGACAGGCTAGTCAAAGACGGACGTCCTCTTAAAACGTGAGACATAAAACAGTATAAGAGAGGAAAGTTTAAAATCCCCCAAATTTACAAAACAGGACAATAAGAAAAAGCAACTCATCGCATCAGAAAAGGGACATGCAGCACACCCAGCTCATATGTGACTGCATGTCATTAACTGAATGACAGATAATTAAAACATCACTGAACGTGACATTTATCTTGACAAAGCTTATTTCACCTAAGGCACACATGCACACACATAACACATATTTACTTTTTCATCTTCTTTTTGCCTTTTTCTTGTTCTTTGTTTCAATCCTCCCATTCAATTTTTTTGTAGTTAATAAATTGCATTTTTTAAAAACCATTTTAAAATTATATATATGCCACATATACATATACATATACATATTTTAGTATAAACTTTGTTTTTCTAACATGTTTTGTAACTGGAGTTACAAGGTGCTTAAAAAAAACAACTTAAAATACAAGAACATTAAATACAACATTTAAAGGAGTAAATAAAACTTTGATAAAGACAGTGCCGCCTTAAAATGAGCAATAAGAAAGAAAGTAATTAAAATGTAATTTAAAAAATCATTTTTATTCATGTCAGTAAAGTATATTGAATTAAATTATTGAATTACAGTATAAACAATATGGGACAAATGTCTGACAATAGACAACATTACCTCATCTCACAGTGCCGTCATGTTGCCCAACCCTGCCGTTAATTAATGTGTAAGTAGTGGTTGTATGTTGTAGTTGGCTGAGGTGAAAATAATTTTAACTACTTTGTACATTGTTGGAATATGACAGCGCATTATGATATTTCAGGTACATTTCAGTGATTTATATGTACAACATGAATTAAGAAATAAGTATAACTGTGCTGCAGTTTAATGACTGTTTTTTTTCTGACTCACAGTCCCCTTTTGAGCTGAAGCTGGCCACTAGCTTTACCCTACTAGAGCTTGATCCTCCAAAAAAGTGTCAACTTATCTTTTGGATCTTTTATCAGAGCTGAATCAGACAGAGATCTCTGTCCCTCCATCTGATCCAATAATAGAGTAAAGAAGGCCGAGCTGCCAAATGTATAAAATCTGGCAGGCAGTGACCAGAGAAACAAGCCCTGGAGACATGCAGCAAGCCTCCATGTAAGGAAATGGAACAATCTGTGCCACTGATGTAGTGAAAGTATTTATTTGATACTATGAAGTGGTAGAAACCCATGAAACGCTCGCTTTTCCACTTGGGAAAATAAATACACTGAACGCAATCTCCTGTGTGACAGAGGGAGTAGTTTTGTTTTCATTCCCGTTTGGGCAAAAACACTTAACTGATGTCACTTATTATAAAGTTAGCTCTCATCTTTGAGCCATGATCGGTCGCTTTTCCTGCTGTTGAAACGACTCCAGACTGTCCTCAGAGCAGTGTTGAAGGCCGGGCTGCAGGGAGGGCGACGGGGCTAGTTGTTATCAGAACTCCGGCAGATGCATGTGCCGTTCGGTTTCCTGTTGACTACTAAGTGGAAGTGGCGCACTGCACGCATTTGCACGCACACACAAACACCCAGCGACATGCACGCACACACACAGACACAGACACACACTGTAGGCATCCTTCTTCCCCCTCCTCGTGCCCCTGAGCCTGACAGTCTGGACATGGGAGATATCAGGGGGGGGGCATGAAAACAGAGACCCTTTTTTTTTTTTTTTTGAGTCAGATCAGTGTATATAGCTGTGAAAGTGCATTTGTAGGTGACAAAATGGCGATGTCAGAACAGCTAGAATCTGAAGGAGGTAAGTGTTTCATGCTGACCTTTTCCTTCTTTTTTGTTTCATAGCTGATTCGGCATTAAAATCTCTAGAAGTCGAACAAAAACTAAAACAGCTGAAAAAGGTTCTTTTAATGTATCAAAGATTTTTGTTAATGTCTAGATAAATCCCGCACAAGTTCTCTCTTCTTTTGTTGACTTAAACAGGTTGCACTTGTGGGTTTAAGTGTGAGCTAGTGGACAAAAACACCATACTGTGCACATTAGGAGCTTCTTCAGCCAGCGTGTGTCCCAGCGTTAATCACTTATTATACATGGATTTGTGGCTTTAGGTATGAATGTGTAACTGTAAATTGGAAAATGAGGCTAGCTGGTGAAGTGAAGGTTAGGCAGCGGCAGCATGTGTGTGTGTCTGTGTGCGTGGATGGTCGGGTTGCTGGTGGAAGATAAGGCCTGCCCTATGCCTGAAAGCAAAAGAGATGGTGTGTGTAGGCCCTTCAAGCCTTATTCTGAACCCCCCC
>NW_007577734.1:0-22254 GCF_000690725.1 Stegastes partitus | reverse complement strand
ACACACACTCACACACAGGATTAACCCTTGTGTGTCCATTTCCATGGATGTTTCTTAGCCTCACTACGGTTGTGTCAGCATTGACTGCTCGTGTTGCCATGGTGACAGGGGCCAGTGAATGTGAGATAGGCAAATCCACATAAGTCACCCACAACAGACAATCTAAGCTACTGGTGACTACACCTCCCCCTGGTACTAGACACACAAAGATGCTTCCAAAGGACTGCCAGGAGCCTCACGAGCTGTGAAGTGCTCATGTCACAGGCTTACCATGGTCAAACCAATATACATAAACTCAGCCCGACCATCTTTGTTGCCGGTCGGGTGAGAGACAGGCCTCGGAGTGGTTTATCCTCTCTACATATCTGGCTATGGGAGACATTGCACTTCAGCGTACTCCAGATTTCATACATGAGAGTCTGCCAAGAGGTTCGAGTTTGCATGTCCTCATTCTGCAAATATAAGAATTATGCTCAGAGAATGCAGATCCAGACAGAGAAGATCCAGTAATATCTCAGAACAATGTGATTTTTTGTCTGCCTAACTACCACAGGCAACGGAAGCGCTGATGGAAATGAGCCTTTTGGATAACATGGGTACATTTACATTTATTTAAAGGCTGATTAATGTACATTGTCCCTTTACAGATGAATAAAACTAAATAATTTGTCTGAAAAAAGCTCAGTCGATACAGCGGGAAAACATTAATATGCAATAAAAGATGTTTACACTTGCTTCACTGTCTCAACAATCTCAGTATAACATAAACAATGGAGTGAAGTTTGATGATGAAGTCCACAAACAAGTTGATAGTTTTATTTATCGTATTAATTTAAATACAGATAAAACCCTTACTTTAATAAATAACTTTTACACTATTATTATTTTTATTTTGATAATATATTTGCACTATTAGTCTGTTCCTTTTAACAATATAGAATAGAATAGAACTTTATTGATCCCTTTGGTGGAAACCTCAGGGATCAATATCTCGATTCAATATATCAATTATACAGGCGAAAATCTTTCATTTCAATTTTTTTTCTTAATTTTTATTTTTTGTCTTTTATTTTGAATCGCCTAAAAATTAGCATGTAAGCAACCAAAAATTTAACTGGTGCACTCCCCTGATGAAGTATATTTTACAAAAATGACAATATCTTCCTGGAAACCTGCATCCTCATATGTGACATTACATTTTGGGTTTGCCGATACCGAACATTTGGGGCAGATACTGATTTTAGTAACTAATTTTGACACTGATGTATTGTTCTAATATATATGTTAGAGGCATATTCAAAAGGAATTGTTAACTTTTCAGCAGTGAGTTTCACAAACCAGTTAGCAACTTACCATAAAGGCACAGCATGACACCGCACTCCGTCTGCTCAGCTGCATACTCTGTTACATGTGCTGCAGGCTGTCTTTCTTAAAGGCTTGGAAACAATAGAATCAGAGCCAGGCGATCTATCTACTGACACAATTTCTAAGATACCACAAATATCTTTTTCTGTATTAAGCATCTTTCTTTGTAAAAGAAAGTTTTTTTGTTGCCGTTATATGTGCTGACATCAATGTATCTGAAACAGGCCATAGTCAGCCAATAATATCAGTCAACAATATCTTTCAAATACTTAACTTAAACCCATTGTCTTCATTGGTAGACCATAGACTTATAGGGCCTTAGCAACACTACATGGTACAAAAAAAGTTTTCCACAGCTGAGACTGAGATAAAAACATGTGAAGGGGTCAAAACCCTCATGAGATTTTATGGTTTAAACATATTTATTTGTGCTTGATGATGTTTGAAATTTGGTACAGCATACACATTTGACAAATTTGAGCTAAAAGAGCAAACTATGCACAAGCTGCAACCCATATCAAGACAATGCTTTGTCCTTCTAATCCCTCATAACCAGGATGAATAAAAATATGTTCAAAATGAAGACTTGAAATGCTCCTCAAGCAAAACTAGTTCTCCTTATTCAAATTAATCTATCGCCTGCATACTTATAAAATATGCTATGAAAAGTCGTTTGAGGTCATGATTCTCTACAGTCACTGTGGAATATATATTTGTTTAAAATACTAATAAGACTCATGTATATAAAAGTATGCAGAATTTATTTATTGAAGGGTCTCTTAAACCAAACAGTGAAACTGAATGTCATAGTAATGCGGCGCTGCCTATTAGAGCCACTGTTGGGTTGTACAACAGCCTCTGTGAAAGCCTGTTAACTGTTTCCAGAGAGTGACTCACAACACAGCTTAATTTCTGAATAAATCATTTATGAAACATTGTATTTTCACTCCCACTGTACACGAGTTGTGTATAAATCAGCGCCAGGTTCACGCTGGTGGCTGCAGCGTCCTCAAGTATTCGGCAGGAGGAAAAAAGTCCTCCAGTGGTCGAAGGGAAACGATTTTTCCACCTCGATGTGGGATCATCTGTCAGTCATTTCTCTCCTTTAGGGATCAAATGTATTCTGTAAGTCAAATTAGATAGAATATACACTTTCATAAATAAATGAGAAACCACCCGCATAATATCACTTTTTAAAAAAAATTATATATCCCAACTTTAGCCGTATGGGTGAGATCTCGCTGGCTGTGATCTGAATATCTGATTATAATTTGAGGCAATTTAAGCAGATCTAGAGGCCTATGGGATTCTCGTTTTGGCTTAGTGCTTTCTGTGTGTTTGTATGTGTGCAGACTTGGGGAAGAGAAAGAGCGAGAGATTCCCAAATGGTAATGGATTTACTGGTCCATCTTAGAGAGAGTTTAACTCAAAGACACAATTAACTGTGAGCGACCCAGTCTGTCGTCTCTATGTGAAAGTTTGTAAGATCTTAATCTGCATTTTTCCTGCATCAGCTGTGTGTGTGTGTGTGTGTGCATCATCATCATCACACTGTAGAGGCTCATTGCATATGACCAGGGTCTTGGCTGTCACCGTCTCAGTTCAGTTGTTTGCAGCAAGCTGATGTGCACTAATTAGGCGAACATGAAAACCACTTTGCAGTCAGCATGATCTTTGTTTCCATACACATTTCCACTCGACTGCATTAGGCCAATTCTCATCTGTGTCACTTACAAGGAAGGGGATGGAGGATGCAGGAGGGAGGAAGGGAAAAATGCTTACCAGACAACCTTTATAGGCAGTTGTGCATTAGTTGGGGGGGGGGGGCTGGCGGTGCTGGGCAGAGGAGCGAGGAGCAAATGCATTGCAGAGGCAGAGGAGGAGGAGGAGGGCCTACAGCTATTGTTCATGTCCTCCCGTGAACAAAGGGCTCATCGGGGTCCGTATGTAAACCCACAGCAGGCTTCAGCCCACTGACAAGGCCTCATGCGGGACAAAACATAACCGACCGACTCCCGCAATTTAGGCCGTATTCCGTCTTAGTCTCGCGATTTGAGGAGATTTTTTATTGATCCTATTCAAAGGGACGTATTGTGTGGGTACGTTGCGTCCAGCCAACCGCCGTCCAGCGGGCCTATCCGTTTTTACGCACGGAGCGTGCACACGGTCTATCATCACGGATCTGTAAACATCAATTTTCTGATTGGACTTCTTTGCAGGTAAAGGGTCGCTTTTCCCAAACACACACTTCACTGTCATGTCTAGCCGCTGTGCCGAATAAACGTGGTTTACGAGTAGCCGCAGCGGTGGTTTCTCGTCTTTTTTCGGTGCTTTCTCGCTGAAAAGGGATTTAACGCTCAGGCGTTAGCACGGAGGCTACAACCAGCTAGCTGGTTACCAACTGTTTTCGGGCTAACTAATGTTAGCTTGCCCGACAGGCCTACGAGGCAGTGTTGTACACAGTCTCGGTGGTTGAACATGTCGAGGTTATTTATCGTGTGTGGTACATATTTATATAACCGCCATGTCTGTTTCAAATGATTACTGTTTGGCGTTTTGTTTTTGAGATCACTCGTTCCGAAATCCTCTGTGATTTTAGCCTAGCTAACTGCTAACAGCTAGCATTATGCGCTTGCTGCCTTTCTAATTGCCTTTGTAACCAGACAACTCCACGTCAGTGTGCTTTTACTGTTAAAGTAGCGAGCTACAAATGTCGAAAGGACATTTAACTGTGACTTATAAACTTCAATTGGTTCGTGTAAAAGGCTCTCTTCCCTGGGCTTCAGTGTAACCAAGCTATCGCTTATATTCCCGTTGGATACTTGTCCCTGCTAGCAATCATGGTGGCAGTCTGGAGTGGCAGGAATCCAAAACCACGGCAGGTTATTCTTTTTTAGAAGAGACTTTGTGGGTTTTTTGTGTCTGAAGATGAGCTAAAATCCAATCTCAATGGTGTTTTGGGGCATCCAGGCCACTTTAAGAGAAGATTTGCTCAGATGGTTGCCTTGTCCGTTACTGAAGCCAGACAGATATGTGCATGTTAAATGTGTGTATATGCATATTGTATGTATGTATATTGTGTGCCGTGTCTTCCTGTAAGAGAGAGCAACATGATTCCCTATGGAGGAAGTGGAATCCAGCTGATGTGATTGTTACTGCCTGTCATTAACCGCTAACAGGAGAGGAGAGGAGCTAATGGAACTCTCAACAACTAATGGACACATAACCATCGATTATTTATTTATTTATCAATCTTCTGGTGGTGCATCCAGCCCATAGCATCGTGTTGTTGGCTCACACAGTAAACAACTTGTTTATGCTCAAAGTGAAGGCAGGGTTTCAGATGGATGCATTCTCCCCCCCCCCCCACCCCCCCGCCATTGAGAAGCTGGAAGGCATGTTCGTGTGCTTCTCCTCATGGAAAACTTGGTGGTATTTAATTATTTATTTACCTCTAGGTCTGTAAGAGTTGTGATAGGCTATGTCAATACTGTTGTGCACAGAACGAACCAACTAGAACAAGACAAGCTGCTGTTATTAGAAAGAAGATTGATTTTTAAATCACTATGTTCACAAATGACATTAAGAAGTACATCCTGATGTGCCCATCTCAAAACAGTGTTTACACCTGTATGTTTTGTTATTTGCCGCCAAACAGGGGTAAATTTTAATTGTTTTAATGGTTATTGTGAATATATGGGCTCGATGCTATGCAAAAACAATTAGATTCCGCTTATTTTGACAGATACTGTCATATGAGTCACGATTTAGTGTGCATTTTTTACATTTGTTTTCCACTGGGGAAAAAATGTGATGTGATGTTTGCCACAGTAGAACATGTTTTAGGAATAAAATTTGTCTGCCCGGGTGTCTCTGTAGAACTTCAAGGCAACATTCATATTTGTATTTTGTGACACGTTTTGTCTTTATCATTAAAAAAAAAAAATGGCACCGCCTTCAATTTGATTATTGCACTTGTGGTTTTGGTAATATTTTGGATTAATTGGTCAGCCCTGCTGCAATGTTCCCAAGCCACACATTCATCTTGCTATATACATCCCTGTAATACAAGCCTGTCTCTGTGTGTAGATTTATATCTTTCCTTCATATGCAGACAGTGTCATGAGCAGAGACAAGACAGAGAGACATTAAAGAGGCAGGGCTTCACCATGGTGACAGCAGGGGTCGTGACCTGGAGGCCGGCACGCATGGATGGCCTTTATAGGAGAGCTGGGCAATTAGAGTAGGACAGGGATTGGAGCCGTGTGTGAAAGAGAATCATCAATTTGTTTGTGTGTGTGTGTGTGTGTGTCTGCAAACCATATTGGTTTGTTGGTGTTTGATATTCGATAGTTATTTTATGGAGAGCAGAGGGAGGGCAGTAGTTTCAGTTTGAGTGTAGCAGGCAGCTCATTGACTCCACATGATGTCATATTTTCTTCATGGCTGTGAATTAGTGCAGCCAGCTGAACCCTGTCATGTCAGGCACCAACTTTTCAGTTAAATGTTTGTTACAGCCCCAGCTGAGCAACTATTCAAGATGTGTTGAAATGTTTTCAGTATCAATGAATGACCAAGTTTATGGATCATTACTGCATTTCATTTAAAATTGGTCACATTGCTGCTGTTTTATTTTGTTGTATTATGGTTTACCTGTTGCGTCCATCTGTATTTTCTTCTGACATTATCTAAAAGCACTAGTATATAAATTTCTAAACTTCATTTGAACTTGTTATTTAAAAAAGTAAGCATTGTATTAATGATCTGTCTCATTTTTGTCCTTGCCTCTCTTCCAGGCTGTTCCTCCAAGTCATTCAAGCTGTACTCCCCCAAGGAGCCCCCCAACGGTAGCACTTTTCCCCCTTTTCACCCCGGCACCATGCTGGACAGAGACGTGGGGTAAGTTTTATGGTGGGATATTGAATAGGTGTTTGTACTTTTATTTGTATCATGTTTGTGTAATGGGCTACAAGGTGAATTGGTGGTTAGCATCGTTGCCTCGCAGCAAGAAGGTCACCAGTTCGTGTCCTGGTGAGGACAACCGGGATCTTTCTGCATGGAGTTTGCACGTTCTTCCCGTGCAGTGTGGGTTCTCTCCGGGTTCTCCAGCTTCCTCCCACAAGGTCCAAAAACATGTTGAGGTTAATTGGTGATTGTAAATTGTCTGTAGGTGTGAACGTGAGTGTGCTTGGTTGATGTCTGTAAGTGTAGCCCTGCGATAGACTGGTGACCTGTCCAGGGTGTCCCCTGCCTACGTCAGCTGGGACAGGGTCCAGGCCCCCCCCCAAATACTTGCTGAGCTACAGTGACTACATTGAAACTGTTGTCCTGCTCTGTGAGGCTAATATTTATTGCTAAAATTGATTTGACTTGTGTATCTCAGTAAGGTTAGAGGTTATACTCTACAAAAATGTGTTCTGTGCTTCACCACTTGTCTTTCAGCAATAAGTGAATCGACTGTAGTTGGTGAAGGTGTTTGTGTATCATAGAGGTGTTGTTATTTACTGTCTCCTTATATCATCCAATTTATGCCATTTTTGGCTCGTGTCCCAGAGTTGTAAAGACTGACTAAGCTCCTGGAGGGAGGGCATATTAGCACTATAGCTTACTGTAATAATCTCTCTGTCTCTTGTTTCTCCAGTCCCACTCCAATGTACCCTCCCACATACCTGGAGCCAGGAATAGGGTAAGACTTCATTGTTTCCCATTATCTCCAGCTTGTGTGAAAGTGGCAATAACACATGTAGATAAGGCCGTGAGAAGTCGTTCTTATCTCTGTTAAATAGACATTTTGCATTTGGTCTGTGAAAAGGATAAACCAGGCTGCTCAACAGCTCTTTAAGTACATAAGCCACAAGAGTGTTACCCTTACTGTGCCCAGGATGTTTTGTGTGAAGTTTATTTATGTATTTGATATTACCAAAAGCCAGCTGTTCTTGACCACTGCCCTCCTTTTTTTTTTTTTTTTTTTGGCTCCTTATGTTTTTCTGTGGTCGTCCAGGAGGCACACACCATATGGCAACCAGACAGACTACAGAATATTTGAGCTCAACAAACGGCTACAGAACTGGACAGAGGTTTGTATGCACGCACAGACACGTACGCAGACACAAAAGCAATCCAGAAATAGTGGAGGTAACTGACTATTTTCCCCTCTACGCCCTGCAGGAATGTGACAACCTGTGGTGGGATGCATTTACTACAGAGTTCTTTGAGGACGATGCCATGTTGACCATTACTTTTTGTCTGGAGGATGGACCCAAACGCTACAGTAAGAAAAAGAGACACTGGAGTAATTAAGATCTGTTTGATACACACACCACCCCTGCTAATGCCTTACTGTTTTAATGGCCCACGTGTTTTCTTTTCAGCAATTGGCCGGACGTTAATTCCAAGGTACTTCCGGAGTATATTTGAAGGTGGTGCCACTGAGCTCTACTATGTGCTGAAACATCCCAAGGAATCCTTCCACAATAACTTTGTGTCCCTCGACTGTGATCAGTGCACCATGGTGACCCAGAATGGAAAGCCCATGTTCACACAGGTGTGTTTGTGCATGTGTAGGAGTTGGACAAACACAACAAGGCAAAACATTTAAACAAACTGAATTTTCAAAGTGTATATAATGTGAAGAATATGCATTGTAATTTGTAGCTTTTGCTTATGTGGCATGTACCTGCCTTTGCATATGTGTTGTCCTTCGGTGTCCGTATGCTGACCTTAGTCCTCTGAACTTCTGTAGGTGTGTGTAGAAGGCCGCTTGTACCTGGAGTTCATGTTTGACGACATGATGAGGATAAAGACGTGGCATTTCAGCATCAGACAACACCGTGAACTCATCCCCCGCAGTATACTGGCCATGCATGTGAGTGGATACATAGGGAGTGGGAATCCACATACTTCATGTGCTGTTTATTAACCTGCCTTCTATTAATATCCCAGGCCCAGGACCCACAGATGCTGGACCAGCTGTCCAAAAACATAACAAGATGTGGCCTGTCGAACTCCACCCTCAACTACCTCCGAGTAAGTGAAGCGCACGTGTAACATTTTACCTCTTGAGTAATGCAGATCTTCAATGTTTTTCTTTCATCAGCCATTTTTTCCAGACCTTAAATTTGTGTACATTTTGAAGTATCCCATTAGAAAAAGTTCATGAAAACGAACAAATTTGAAAAGCGTACGCAATTTAGCAAAATAGTTAGTATGCTTACTTCAGGTAGATTTTGACTTTTTCTAAAAAGAATTAATGCACATAAGGGGGAGATAAACACCTTTTCTTTTAATTTCTAAAGTAGTGAATGTTTAACTCACCTAAATGATCAGCTGTTGCTTCTTTCTGTCTTTATCTCAAGACAGCGTGAAACATGGCCAATTCCAGCTGACAAAAGCGTAATTACAACTTGCCCAATTGAAAACTATTTCTGAGGACTTGTCTCTATTTTTCCCTTACACATCACTTAGACCTCTCCCACACTGTTTGCTTCTTCTTGTTTTTCAAAGTTTATTAGCAGCTGGCAAACACTGATTTTGTTTCCAGCTTTTCTGCTGTGTGTATTACAGCCATGTGTAGCCTATACCATCACCTTCTGGCAACACTATTCTGCCCAGTTTATTCACTCCAAGAAGAACAAACCAAATTCACATGTTCCTTTTTACATTTTTTAAATTTTATAATTTTTTTATACATTTGCTTTAGATTTGCTTAACAATCATGGAAACATGCATTCTGTGTCTTGATCCCAGTACAGTCATAATTTAGTAAGAAAAAATGTCTGAAGTCTCTTAGGTTAAAACTTGCAGGCTGTAAAACTACAGCTGTGCCTGACTCTGAATTTTAATGTTCTTTCCCATTAAGCTGTTTAAAGATTCAATTATTTGTCATCCGCCATGATAGTTGTCCTGTGAAGCCTGGGATTTAGTTGTAAGAAGAGGCTGTGTTCACAGCATTTCTGCCATTAAATGTTAAGTGCACCTCGATATTATACCTTTTGAGAATACTGAAATATGTATTCACTGTGAGTGAAAACCTACTTCTAAGCTGTGCAAGCTGATCTGCTTTATAAATGTTTGCATAGATTGTGGTCCAGGTGCATCCAATATAGACTTTATGGTGACTTTATAGATACACTTTTGACCTGTAGTGGCTATTTAGAGAAGTGTTTTGATGAGGGGGTCCCCTTATGAAATGAAAATGAAATGAAAATGAAATGAAAAATACTTTATTCATCCCAGAAGGGAAATTCAATTATTGCTTACATGTCATGTTCTGCCAGCATACTTAGTGGCCAGTTCAGTGGTCCCATTTACAGGATCTCCTGCATCAGAGGCTGCAATAGTCAAAACTTCAATTTGGCACCCGTAACACTTCAAAAGTGATTATATCTCATCGTCTTGTTCATGGTCTTCTCCACAACAGTTATTACACTTTTCCTCCCAAAAATAAGAACCGGTCTTTGTCCTCTGCCTGAATATCTGAATGGTCACAATCAGCCAGTTTTGCATTGCTGTGTGACACCTAGTATAACAACTAGGCCAGTTCAGTGACCCAGCAGGACAACAGTGTTTTAAATTTTCTGGTACAGCCATAACACAGGCCCAGTTAAATACTACCAGTCTAAAAATAGTACCTGTCTGCATCTAAGGTCCTACACAATCAAACACTGTGAGCTGCACTACCTCAAGTCAATGGGGAGATTAATTGGAACATCAACTTCAGATGCCTGTGTAGGTGCGATTACGCCCCTGTACTGAGGCGGCTCTGTGAAAACTCAGTTTGCTTCCTTTTTTTTTCTTTTTTTAAATATTAAATATGAGAGTGTCAAGTCAACCAGAGATGCTATTTGTGCAGAGCTCTTGCTCTCAATAAACTGGAGCACCTGTAATGATCTTGAATGGTTTTCGGTTCCTTCCCACTGTTGCAGACTGCTTGCAGACTGCTGAAGCTTATAGGGAATCCAAATGTTTTGGATTGTTGGGTGTTTCTGTTTCTGTCTCTGCCTTTGTTAAGCGCTATGAGATGACTTGTTGTAAATATGCGCTATACAAATAAAATTGAATTGAATTGAATTGAATGCCTGTTGCCTCTGCCTGTTTCCTCCTGCAGCTCTGTGTGATTCTGGAGCCCATGCAGGAGCTGATGTCCAGACACAAGACATACAGCCTCAGCCCCAGAGACTGCCTCAAAACCTGCCTCTTCCAGAAATGGCAGAGGATGGTGGCACCACCAGGTAAGTGAGCAACTGTCACAAATATAGACACACACAACCACATAAGCGCACCATAACCCTGTGCATAACTCACTCTCTTTATCTGTTCTCTGCAGCTGAGCCGTCGAGACAGGCCCCCAACAAGCGGCGGAAGCGTAAGATGTCAGGTGGCAGCACCATCAGTGGAGGAGGAGGAACTAATAATAACAACAACAACAAAAAGAAGAGCCCTGGAAGTGGCTTCCCTCTGTCCAGCCAAGTTCCAGTGAGTATATCAGGGCCATCTAGTGTCAGTTCACTGCTACTACACCTTCAACAGACAGCAGGCTCAAAGATATATTGCTAACGGTTTAGAGTTGCGCTTGGACTTAAAAACAATTAGCAGACTACAGTTTCTGAGTGAGTATACAATGCATTTTTCCCCGATTTGGACCTTTCAAGTTAGTGTGAGGATTCATATTTAAAAACAAAAAAAGATCTGATGTACTTGTTTTTCCTGAAACGGGCAAAGATATGTAACAAGGCCATCATCTGTCTTTTTTGTAGCCTACAGCTCACTAGGCTACATTAATTTTCTATCAGTTAGTTTCTTCATTTCATGAACACTTCTAACCTACGACTGCATTTTTTGGAAAGAAGGTTAAAGAACAGAAAGTTACTTTGTTTAAAGCCCTGACTGCTGCATTAAATGACTAAAGAAAGTTCACACCACAATAACAAACAAAACAGGACACACTGAAAATAATGTTAAAGCCAAAAATTTAAGCTGATCACTAAAATTGTGCAGTTTTAATTGCAATTGTGTGACCAATTTTTAAAAGTCAGTAATTGAAGATTACTTAACTGTAGTCAAGGCAGGACTAAAGATTTAAGGATAAATACATTTGTATCTTGAACAGTTGGTTGATCAGTTTTCTTGCAAAAACTACATTGAAAAAGACATAGGTGCCTTTTAAACAAAAAAAATGTGACAGATTTATTTAAGATGCCAAATAAGGGAAGGGTTGAAGAAATGTTCACCAGCATTGAATGCATTGCTTTGTTTAAAAAAAACAACAACTCATAAATCTGGGCTATGGAGGCATTCTGGTGTAATGGTTGCTGCTGTTCTGTGACTCTGCAGGACGTGATGGTGGTGGGAGAGCCCACACTGATGGGAGGGGAGTTCGGCGACGAGGATGAGCGTTTGATCACACGGCTGGAGAACACGCAGTTCGACGCAGCTAACGGCATAGACGACGAAGACAGCTTCAACAACTCTCCGGCGCTGGGCTCCAACTCGCCCTGGAACAACAAGGCTCCCTCCAGCCAGGAGAGCAAGAGCGATAACCCCACCTCACAGGCATCACAGTAGAGCCCAGAGCCCCGCAACCTCAACACAAACCCCTCTCTGTCGCTCCTCAGCCCCCACCCCACCCCAGTAGCCATGACTGCAACAGTCCATCATCTGCTCTCCAAACCAAACACCACTGTAGTGCTCAGATTCACACACAGGTAGCCTGAGGGAGCTCGGTCTGTCCTTCTGGGACTGTTTCACTGAGCCAGAGGAAGGTTTTTGTTTTTTTTTTCTTTTATTACTGCTGTGACTTCCCAACATTTAGGCACTGTGTCCCACTACTGTCTCCCTCTTTTCTCATTTCATACACAAAACGTCCCATCTGCGCTTGCTAATTTTCTGTTTAGCCATCAGCTGGATAGATGTGGCTGAGCAGGAGTGGAGATTCAACCCAAGTGGGAGAACTGTGCACACTAAACTATCCACACTGAAGTTCACACGAAGAAACGGGTGGGGTGTAGGGAACAGTGGCAGCGGGGCTTCAAGATGGTGGTGAGTTGCTTAGGGACGACTCATCCACCCGTCCTCTAAATGTGGCTCTTGATTCTGGTCCCCTCAGCCAAAAACACAAGTCGCCCGTGATGTTTGTTAATAGAGTATATGTGTGTGCGTGCGAGTGTGTGAGGAGAGAAAAGAGGCAGCGTGAGCTCAATTGTGACTTTGCAGAAGCAGACGGACCAGAATTTAGAATCAGTCCGCAAAAAAAAACAAAAAAAAAACATTGAAATTAACATACTAGTAGGAGAGCTGAAATGTGGCACTAGGGACACATCACACACACACACAAATAAACATAATGATTGAAGGATTTTGAGTCCCCTAGTGCCCGAGCCATCTCTGAGTAGACTGACTGCAGTCTTTCAAACAGAGAGCATTTACAACACACACATGCACATACACACAGTTTCACATTTTAAGAGTTTTTATACAGTATATATTTCCCTAGAATGTTTTTTAATTTGTATTAAACGCCTTCATTTCAATTGTTACTTTTTTATTTTCTACCAATACTGAAAAGCTACAGACCAAGGAGCAACACAGGACTTTTATCCCTCCCCCCTCTAAAATATATTGTTTTTATCTTTTATGTTTATAAAAGAGAAATAATTTAGTGTGGATGTTTTTATTTTGTCTTTCTGTTCCTTTTTTGGAGATTTGAATTTTTGTGTATTTGTGCTTGTATATTTAAGGTAGTAGCAAAGTTCTGTCTGACTGTAATAAAATGTATTCTTACTTAGATTTACCTAAAGCCATCCCGATCTAATGTAAAGAAACAAAAATAGGAAAAAGGAGAAAAAACACTCATGAACCTGTCCCCTCTACCTTGCCATCTGCTCTCTTTCCTCCTTCCTCTTTTTTAAAACTTGTGTAAATTAAATTACAAATACCCCCGGGGGTACAATGGCACCATGGAGAGATGATTTTACTGTTTTAGTTTATGGTTTTTAATTTATTTTGGAGGTTTCACTCGTGTATTTCATCCATACAGAAGGTGAATTTAACATTCATCACAAGTTTGTGTGTTTCAGCTTCACATTTAGTTACCCAGTAACTTTTTCATGTGTCATCACTGGCTAAAAACAGATCTTTTTTTTTTTTTTTTTTTTAAGACAAATAGGTTTCTTTCCAAATTGTCATTATTTTGTATGGTCTCATTGATAACTGTCAGTCATACACACACCTTCTTAAACCAGCTTAACATTAAGTTCAGTTTGTGTATTTGGTAGCAGTGCTGACTCTGTAAAGTCTAATAAAAACAGCTGAGTCTCTGTTATTGTTTTGTACATTTCCATTTTGTTTGTTTCTGTTGATTCCAGCAGCAGTTATGATTGAGTTTGAATGGTGACTTGTACCTTCTCCAAACCCTGTAGAAAAATCATTGTTTGATATATATTTTTTGATTTGGTTAGTTTCTGCCCTTGATAATTAATGTATGGTACCAATAAAATGATACATTTTCACTTTAAAGGACTCTGTGTAGTTGGTCATTTTGTGAATATTACAGCTCACTTGAAGAATGACGTTTCTTGGTTTTGGTTACTTCGAACATTTGAACTGTGAAATGTAATTTTCTGACACATTACTGCTGGCAGCAACGGGAGATTTCATTACTGGAGTAAGCTGGAGAATGAGGCACTGTTTGGGTTGGGTGTGGAGGGAAGGAATAGATCTCTCTGGAGATCTAAAAATGTAACTGTTTTCAACTCCCTCACGTAGAGAAAGTGTCAGTACCCTTCACCTTAAAACCCCCCTCTGGTGAACAACAGGTTTTTGAGTTTAATGTGTCCATATGGTGTTTTTTTTACTTACTGTGAAATTATCTTGAGCAAAATGAACAGTCAAGGGCAAGACCTGCAGTGTACTGATGTCAAAAACACTGATTCAGACTTCTAGGATTTCACATGTAACAGATCCAAGGAACCAGATCATCTTGCAGGGCGGGACTGTGTGTCATTGTTTTTCTTCACAAATGGTTTCCAGTCCAAAATGTGCGGCTGAATTTCTCCAATATTACAACTTGCCACTGTGTAGAGTGGAGTAGTTTTAGAATGTTGTAGCAAAATCGCAGGTGAGCTGGTGTGCTCAAGTTGCAGCAAGTGGTGGAGAGCAGGGCAGGGACTTCATAGATCTACACATTCTGGAAAAGGCAACAGTGTAGAGTTACATCCAAGCCATTTTCATGTAGGAAGGGTTTTTTTTCATGAAAAAGAATCTTCTATATATACACAGAGATGAATATTAAGGGGTTTAATCTATGTCCAAACAAAGACTTTAAATAGTATTTGTGCATGCACGTATCTTCTTTTCACTTTTTAGAAGTAATTACGCACATATAATTATTTAAAAAGATGCCCTGTTTAATGTTACACAGACAGATTGAAAAAGTAAAATTCTGTAAGCTGCTGGCAGGAGTCAGTGTCCAAAACCACTGTGTCCTGAATGGATCTGAATGTGCAGAATCAGTGGAGCTCTTCTTCATAAACTTGTGAATATTTACATACAAACAATGTACAGATTCACTCACAGGAACTGATCTCCTCTCACTGCTGAATGATTAACAGCACACCACCCTTCATCTTCTTTTCCCTTTGAAACGACCTCCTCATCCTTCTGCAGTGCGGCTGCTGTAACCTGTCAGTGTGACGCTGAACTGTCAGACAGGCCTCCAGCTGTGCTGCTGGTGTCCAGGTGCTCCTCAAATCTTGTCTGAAACCTGTTCAGATCCTGTCCAACTGTGTGACTACTTGCGTTCACCTGTCAACCCAGGTTTACATCAGCCCTTGAACTCAGCCAGAATGAAGCTGACAGTGAGGACAGAGGACCAGCAGGCCTCTGAACCCAAACCACAAACATTCTCTTTGTGTTCTGCTAGTCTTCTTTTTCTTTTTTTTATCAGATTATGATAAACTTTCTGATGTAATGGCATAAAAGTATCACATTTGTTCAGCCTACTACCTCTATTACACAATCTTAATCATCTGAAATTGTCCAGATATGTTTAGTAGATAGGAGGGAGGAACTTGAAATCCTGAATTCAAGGGGAAGAAAAATTAAGCCAATTATATTTAGTTAGTATGATCTGAATTTGGTTTTAAACCAACTAATGCAGAAATGTGAGTTTACATTGCACACATTATCAATTTGATATAATTACCAACACTATTATGTCACAGCAACCCATCAAAAATAATTTCTGTGTCTAAATCAGTAAATGAAAATTTTACTTTAATTGAATTAAGTGATAGGAATTGGTTCCTTTAATCACTTTTTGGAGAACCAGTTTGATCCACGGCCCCTCTACATGCTCAAGTGTCCTTGGGCAAGACACTGAACACTGAAAGCTGATGGGAGGCAAGCATTCTGCAGGGTTGCATGTCCATCCATCCATCCACCATCTATTCACTGCTTAATCCTCACTAGGGTTGCGGGGGGCCTGGACCCTATCCCAGCTGACTTAGGGCGAAGGCAGGGTTCACCCTGGACAGGTCACCAGTCTATCACAGGGCCACACTTAGATACAGACAACCAAGCACACTCACATTCACACTTACGGACAATTTATAATCACCAATTAACCTCAACATGCTTTTGGACTGTGTGGGAGGAAGCCGGAGAACCCAAGCTGCACGGGGAGAACATGCAAACTCCACGCAGAAAGATCCCAGTGCCCTCACCGTGACGCAAACCAGCGACCTTCTTTCTGCGAGGCAACAGTGCTACCAACTACATGTGTGAATTAGAAACATTGTAAAACACTTTGTGTAGTGCTAAGGCACAAAAGCATGGTAGGGGTGCAGAACAGTTAGCATTTACAGTCAGTGATTTTTTTTTTCTGCAGCAACCAGAAGTTGCAAGAGCAAACTGACATGATGACAAAGTATTAATTAATAGTGTTTGTGAGCCTTCTCCATCTGTCTATACTAACTACCTTTCGTTTCTCAAACTTACAGCAGTCAGAGTATTTTAGATATGCTTGTGCACCAATTCTATTTAGAGGAGTTGGGTGAGGATCAGACGCTGTGACTCTGAGGTGCCTCCCTTGTCTTCCACACCAGCCTCCTTCACACAAACATCCCACCTGCCAACTCACTTTCTTATCTGGTATTTATTCCACTCACAGTTTCACCTGCAGAGCTATAAGGTCTCTCAGCTAAGCTTCCACCAGCTGAGACCTCAAGGGTCTGTGAGGGTTGAAGTGGATCTCAGCTTGAGAAAAACATGTGAGACCTAGAAACAGAAAGAACTAAGGGATATGTTGTCCCTCGGCTCCATGTTCAACAGACAGCATTGCACTGAATCGTTGTTAACATCTGTCTGTCCAGTGGCTGCAGATGTAAATCAGACACATAGCTGACTCTGGACTAAAGCTTATGTCATGCATGATCCCTGCTAAAAAGAAACTAATAGTAAACTAAACTGAGCAGAGCTAAACCAGCATAAAATCCAGTGGAAAGGTGTCTTTCAAAGGTCACTCTGTCTGCTGATGTATTACATTGTAGAAAGACAGAACTATCTGGCTGTTAAAACGCTGACTATAGCATCATATGTTTTCTTTTTTCTTTTTCAGCAAAATATAACATTAGTTTAAAGCTGTCATAAGCAGGCACACAAAAGTTTAAAAAAGATGGTTATTGTGTAACTGTGGGTTCTTTCTGTGTGTCAGGTAACATTCGCTCCCTCTCCTCAACTGCTATTCTTCTCTACTTTCTCATTATGTTCCGATTTCCTTCCTCTCTCCTGCCTCATCTCCCTCTTTGTCTAATGACACGGTAAAAGCAGAGCTTGTCTCATTTATTCTGGAAATCAAGGTGCTCCGTGCAGTCTTTACCAGATATATTGCTCCCTTGATGGCAAAAGTTAATTTACCAAGAAACTCATGAGGTCAAAACATGGAAACTTCAACTGTTGCTTTGAAGTAGAGCATTTTCTAAGTGCAGAGCAACGACTCTGACAAAAAAAATTAAAATAAAATGGCTCAGCGCTTTTTCTAATTCACAAATGTAGACAAAATTAATCCTAAATCTATAGCAGTTAAATGGCAGTTCATACATTTTTTTTTTTGTATGTCTTGTCTAAATTCCTAAATGTGGTTGCTCAGGATGCAGTTGCATAAATATGGCATAAAACGGCTCCTGAAAAAGCCATTAAAGCACTGTAATTAGTGAGAAAAAAAGAAAATCAGAGATGAAATTAAGCTCTGACATTTCAATGTACTGACACAGGAATAAGGTAATTTATTGGCACATACATAAGGAGGTAAATATCTCAGCCATCTCCTACCTCCAATATGGCCAAGTGCTTCAAATCCGTTACGAGTGGCCAAAGATCACAGAGATAAAAGACCAGGATCCTTCAGTTCATCCTCATCCTCCATGTATGCAGCTCCTCCATAAATCTGGGCACGTTTTGTAAACCCACTTCTACCCTGCTGATTTTTGGAGCTAATCAGCCAGTCTTTAGTCACCAGTGTCCATGGGAGTACAACTTTCTGATGGTTAGAGTGACACACAGTGGGAATACACATTCTACAATAAAGCAAGAAATCTACTCGATGTCTCCTCTGAGTGTCTATCTGCTTCACATTAAGTTACAAAATCCTATTTTCAGCACAGTATCATGTGTTACTATGGATTTTTTTTGTGGCACTGGTAACTGTTAAATTTTAAATGACTAACATATGCATGGCCTTGCATGGCAGTCTTTCTTCCTTTTTTATTGTCTTAGAATTGTTTAAATTAGTATCACAGACATATAGGCACCAGTTTATGACTTGTCCTGAGTCCATGTTTGCTCTTCATTCAACAACTACTTACCCTGCAGTCTGATCCTGATTTTAAAACTTATTATATTTTATATAATAATAATGTTTCGGGCAGCAAGGTGGCACAGTTGGTAGCACTGTTGCCTCGCAGCAAGAAGGTTGGCGGTTCGCGTCCCAGTGGGGGTACCGGGATCCTGCTGCATGGAGTTTGCAAGTTGTCCCCATGTAGCGTGGGTTCTCTCCGGGTTCTGCGGCTTCCTCCCACAAGTCCAAAAACATGTTGAGGTTAATTGGTGATTCTAAATTGTTTGTAGGTGTGAATGTGAGTGTGCTTGGTTGTCTGTCTCTCAGTGTAGCTCTGTGAGAGACTGGCGACCTGTCCAGGGTGTCCCCTGCCTTCGCCCTGCTGGGATAGACTCCAGCCCTCCTAGTGACTATTAAGTGGTGTATACAGTCTTGGCCAAAAGTTATGAGAATGACACAAATATTACATTTTCACAGGGTCTGCTGCTTCAAGGTTTTTAGGTGTTCTTGTCAGATGTTTCTATGGTAGACTGAAATATAATTACAAGCATTTCAGAAGTATTAATGGCTTTTACTGGCAATTACACTGTGTTCATGCAACAAGTCAATATTTGCATTGTTGACCCTTCTTTTTCAAGACCTCTGCAATTCTCCCTGGCATGCTGTCAATCAATTTCTGGATCATATCCTGACTGATGGCATTCTTTTTTTGCATAATCAATGCTTGGAGTTTGTCAGAATTTGTGAGTTTTTGTTTGTCCACCCACCTCTTGAGGATTGACCACAAGTTCTCAATGGGATTAAGATCTCGGGAGTTTCCTGGCCATGGACCCAAAATCTTTATGTTTTGTTCCCCGAGCCATTTAGTTAGTAAGGGGCTCCATCGTGCAGGAAAAGGCATCGTTCACCAAAGTGATCTTGGATGGTTTGGAGAAGTTGCTCTCAGAGGATGTTCTGGTACCATTCTTTATGTATGGCTGTGTTTTTAGGCAAAATTGTGGGTGAGCCCACTCCCTTGACTGAGAAGCAACCCCACACATGAATGGTCTCAGGATTCTTTACTGTTGACATGACACTGGACTAATGGTAACGCTCACTTTGTCTTCTCCGAACAAGCTTTTTTCCAGAAGCCCCAAACAATCAGAAAGGGGATTCATCAGAGAAAATGACTTTACTTCAGTCCTCAGCAGTCCAATCCCTGTATCTTTTGCAGAATATCAGTCTGTCCGTGATGGTTTTTTTTTTTTGGAGAGAAGTGGCTTCTTTGCTGCCCGCCTTGACAAAAGGCCTTCCTCCAAAAGTCTTCACCTCACTGTGCATGCAGATGCATGCACACTTGCCCGCTGCCTTTCCTGAGCGAGCTTTACACTGGTGGTGGCCTGATCCCACAGCTGAAACAGCTGGTGTTGCTGGACTTTCTTGAGCGCCCTGGAGCTTTTTTTTTTTTTTTTTTTTTTACCACGATTGAACTTTTCTCCTTCAAGTTCTTGATAATGTGATAGATGGTTGACTGAGGCGCAGTCTTACTAGCCGCAATACCCTTCCTTGTTAAGCCCTTTTTGTGCAACGTAATGATGACCGCACGTGTTTCCTTGCAGGTAACCTTGGTTAACAGAAGGGGAACAATGATGTCAAGCACCATCCTCCTTTTAAAGCATCCAGTCTGTTATTCTAACTCAGTCAGCATTACAGATTGATCTCCAGCCTTGTCCTCATCAACACCCACACCGTGTTAATGGGAGAATCACTGAAATGGTGTTAGCTGGTCCTTTTGTGGCAGGGCTGAAATGCAGTGGAAATGTCTTTTTTGGGATTAAGTTCATTTTCAAGGCAAAGAGGGACTTTGCAATTAATTGCAGTTGATCTGATCACTCCTCATAACATTCTAGAGTATATGCAAGTTGCCATTATAAAAACTGAAGCAGTAGACTTTGTGAAAATTAATATTTGTGTCATTCTCAAAACTTTTGGCCACGACTGTACATAATGGATGGATGGATGAATTGTACAGTAATATACAGTAATATACAGTTTCCAACCATAAAATCAGCTTAAAGTGGTCATTTTGCATGCCAGAGGAAAATTAGTCATTTAGATTAGTACTAATCGGTAACAGTCGATGACCTAATCATAGAGAAGAGTAGATCGTGTCAGCCCTATCAGTGAGCACCGTGGAGTAAAACATGTTGGAACCCGTCGGGCGCTGAGACCCTGCGGAGCTTCGGCGGCTCCCAGTATGCTAACAGACACTGTTGTCACCACAAGGATTCATGAACCGCACTGACTTAGATTTTAACACTTTAATTGAGGTAAGGACACACAAAATAAACCCGCTCAAACAGTACAACACTGTACTATTACCAACAATCGCACACAGACATTAGCTAGGAGGCTAACGCTCAACCAGGGCCAACGCCAACATCCTTGTTTGACAGGCACTTGCTAGGCAGCATTAGCTTTAGCTGCGAATAACATTTTTGATTATTTCAGTCGATAAATGTTTAGCGACCTGACTGCGAATAAACTAAGGGATCTTCGAGTGTCTACTGGGCATCAGTACTTGTTAGTTAATATGACCGTGTCGCTGTTTGTCGTTTACTAGTCTAACCCAGTTAGGTAGCGATGGGTGAGGTAGCTAATGTTAGCTAACTAGCATATAAAACCATCCCAGTTCACACACAGATTAGATTAACTCTCACGACAGTCCAGTAATATAAACCAGTGTCAGTTGATCATCTGTAAGCTAACCTAGTACCTTTGCTAATATGCTCACGTATTACTCAGTTCATTCAAACATTCATTTACTTGTAATAGCTCACTCTGCTAACCTATCCTGAAACCTTGCTGCTTTGTAAATTACAACAATTTCTTTTAAAATATTTCACTTGACAAGTTGAGCACGACGTTGTTAATGTTAGTCATGTTGTTTTATGCACTACTGAGAAATGCAAGTTAGTAAAATAGTCATTAATACGAGCAGGTTTTGTCACCTGGCCGCATACTTTGGTAATGCAGTAAAGGGAGTTTTTTTTTCTTTGTAAAAAAAAAAAAACCAGAACAAAACAAACAAACAAACAAAACAAAAAACTGGCATGACAGGTGTGTAGCTGTTGTTGATGGCAGTAGACTTTAGCCTAAAATATTAGCTAGAGAGACTGTAAAGGCCAATCAGTTGATGTATTCAGTGTAAGCAAACTTCGTGTTTACAGTCATTTTTCTCCAAAAGGCTCTGCTCTTATGGAAGAGAAAATAAAAGAACTTTCCAACAAAATTCATTAAAGGTAATATGTACATAATAAAATCATATAGAACAATTTAAAACATGTTTTACAACCATAAAGGTTAACATTATAGTTTATTTAGTCACATAAACCATTCTGGAGCAGTGAACAATTGAGTTGCGTACCACAACTGAAATGAGTCCCTGGAGAAATACTGAATTTTTTGTGTAGTGACATGTTTACAGAGTTCAGCCCAGCTCTTCTTGATTTTGTTCTTTTCTTTGGATTTGATTAAACAATACAGAACATTATCAGCCCGTTGAAAAGAAATCCTTTATTCCTCTTGTATACACATTTCTCACTCGCTGTGTCTTTCTCCCCAGACTTAGTCATGTCTCAGGTTGAGAAGAAGGCAGGACTGTTGAGGAGGACGTCATCCTCTAAAAAGCCCTTGAAGGAGAAGGTGGTTCTGATGTATGATGAGATTTTTGCAGTGAGTATTGCTCTTAAAGAATGTCAGTGGTGCAAGTTTAGACTAATAAACTTATGTTCAAGTGTTAACAGTGTTGTTTCTCCTTTGTTGTAGAAAGAAGACCCGGCCAAAAACAACCCTCGCTTTTGGGATGAGCTGTTTCTCATGAAGGTACAATATAGAGAGAAATACTTGAGTAGAAATGTGCTCTGCATAACAGGAAATCTGTCATGGTACCGTGGGTGTTGCAGAAACTGCAGCAATGGTAGCAGGGAATGCAAATTGAGACATATAGAAAATATTTGTGTTGACAAGAAAGCATGCCAGCAAATTGAATAGCTATAAACCAGAGAAATATGGTATTT
>NW_007577733.1:2119173-2314481 GCF_000690725.1 Stegastes partitus | reverse complement strand
GTGGTTAGAATTGTTGCCTCGCAGCAAGAAGGTCGCCGGTTCGCATCCCGATGAGGACACCCGGGAGTTTGAAGGTTTTCCTGTGCAGCGTGGGTTCTCTCCAGGTTCTCTGGCTTCCTCCCAGAAGATCCAAATTGTCCGTAGGTGTGAATGTGGGTGTTCTTAGTTGTCTGTCTCTAATTGTAGCCCTGTGATAGACTGGTGACCTGTCCAGGGTGTCTCCTGCCTTCACCCTAAGTCAGCTGGGATAGACTCCAGCCCTCCCACGACCCTAGTGAGGATTAAGTGGTGTATAGATGATGGATGGATGGGATTTAATGTGTGCCACATACAAAACAAGCATTAAACTTTTTTCATTTTCACAAATTAAATAAAGGTTTCACAGGGAGGATACTGTAATTTAAAGAGCATTTAGTCTCTGTAGGACAGTCCAGTCCAAATTTGATCAATCTGTATTCATTGGTTTAAGACAGGGGTATTCAATTAAAAGTCACTGAGGTCCAGTTATTAAAATTTCCTCCAAGTAAAAGGTCCGAATGGAAGTCCAGTTTGTATCTTATAGCCTTCCCCTAAGGCCACATTTTCATGGTTTCAACAATACTTATTGTCATTTTTCAGTGCAGGATATGTGTAACTGAGTGCACAGTTAGCTTTTTTATCATATATATATATACATAAGTAGTCCCAGGCAAAAAAAATAAAAAATTGAAAAAAGCGCAACCAGAGCCGAATAACCTATTTATCTTTTAAATTAAAGAGGTCCCAGCCTAAAGAACTGAAGGCCTCCACTTCAAGTAAACAAGTCAACATCCTTAGAAAATATTAAATAAAAGGCTTTCTTTGCGGATAGATCTGTCATACAGGGCTTGCAGCTCGGTAATTTTGCGTGCCCTCAGCTGGGACATCAGGGGATAACTTTGCTGAGCTGTGCTTTGTCTCCTAGTGGTGCTACACGTTGCCATTTTTAATTAATGCCACGTTTTCAGAGCATATGAGGCGCACTGGTTGTGAACTGCCTGACGGAAGAATGAACATACACTTCTCCGTCCACTCATCTTCAAAGCAGCGGTTTTCCTCATCAATCTTCCTTCTCTCGGAGCATGCCATGCTGGCATCACCGTCTCTTCCGCTCTGCTCTGCTGTATACGCAACTCAAAGTCGCAGCGGCAGCGAGCTGTGGCGGTGCGCTGACCGTGCAGGGTAACCAAACGATTTGATTGGCTCGACCGAGTGGCGTTATTGCCGTATTAACTTGAGTAGCTGTCTTTAGACGCGATTGTCGGAAAAAATGCTCCATGAAAATCTATTCTCGTGAATTTATCAAAGATTTGTCACGGGTCCGGACAGAACCATCGTCTACATCAAAAAATAGATAGATTTTTTATATTTTTTTTGCATTTTCATAAATATAGTAAATGTAAATGAAAGATTTGTAAATGAAAAATTAGTAAATGAAAAATTTGAAAGTGGGGTTTGGACACCATTTGGGTCCACCCAAACTGTCTAACATGGTATTACACTATCAAGTTGTGGGGGGAAATGGAAAACCATTGGCAAAAACTGAAGAGAATAACAAGTCTCTCAGCTGTTTTGACTGCCATTTTAATTTCACATGATGTGTTAGTTATTTCAAAGCCTGGTATACTTGGCTTTTATTTGTGCAATACATATGTCTTACAAAGCTTGTTTTCACATGCAAAGATGTCTACATTCCACAACGATTCCACAGAATAAAATACACACAACACAGTATAAACAGACACATTTTAAATCCAGTAACATTCAATAAAATATACATCTTTTAAATGCTAGTCTATTGCCCTGCACTTCCATTAATGTGGTGGGTCTAATTAATGAGTAACTGTTACATTCACTTTACACACATTCACATGAAAGAGAACCTAGATATGGTTGTTTAGCCCCACCTTCAGGCTGTTAACTATTTTAATGATTGTGTCCATTTTCCAGGGACATATGGAGATGGTGCTCTGTGGGAATAAGACCAAACTGATTATGATTCAGAGATCTACTGGAGCTCATAAAGCAAATCCTGTACAGTCAGCACCAGTTCCTGGAAAGTGGGTCTCTCCTCTGCTTTCTGAAAACAAAACAAAGAGAAACCAGAGATTGGCTCCAGAAAATATTTTTCATGTGTCATCATCAGTCTGTAGGTGAGTGAGACTCATAATGCAAGACAGATTTCACTTACATCCTGCCAGCAGTTTAACATAATGCTGTAGACCTTTTCATTGGCCAGCTGGGGGCGGTAGAGGCGCAGGCCCCGGGACACCTGCTCTACCATTTCCGTGTTGTTGAGGCGTTCGTATGGCAGCTTGCCCAAACTGTACACCTCCCACATTAAAACCCCTGATAAAGAATATACATATATAAACCATTAACATGTGAAGTGATTATGCTTTATAAAGATATGAAGTGATAATGTGTAAAGTCTTAACCACTAATTACTCTTATAATTGACCAGAAATGCATTAATAAATTGACAGTTAATCAAAGTCAACAGTATGTATCATATACTCAGCATGTTCATGCCAATCTGTTGATACGGTTCATTCTGTTTATACTGTATTATACTGTGCTAGGATATGTTATACTAGAACTAGTATTACTTCTACATCTTGGATAGTCATATATCTTGCATACTTATGCACACCGTTCATACTGGTAATACTGCTCATACTGTGTGTATCTCAGCACTTTCATACTTGCTCTTAATGCTGTTACACCAGACTTTTTTTTTTTTTTACATTGCACTGCACTTTTACTGATTCTTCTGCACTTCTGCTTCTTTTGCACTTCTTTTGCTAAACTGTACTTGCACACTGTGCAATGAGAATAACGTTGAATCTAGTATAATGCAATTAAATACTCACCATATGCCCAGATGTCTGACTTACTACTGAATTTACAGTAGAGAAGGACTTCAGGAGGTGACCAGCGGACAGGAAACTTTGAACCAGCTGAGCTTTTGTACTCATCGTCTAAAACATACCTGAGGACAGCGAAAGGTGATTCAAATATCAGACTCTATGAGCCATCAGTGTGCCCTCCATATGTTATAGCTTTATATTTTACCTTGATAGGCCAAAGTCAGTCACTTTGACGGTGCCATTTCCATCTACTAAGCAGTTCCTGGCAGCCTTTAGATAAAACAAACAACACTTTCAAGTTAAGCATAATCATTAAACTTCTAGTGTTCCCTTCGAATACCAAACCACAATGTGTCAACACAGTGATGTAGGACTGTGGAGATATTTGTTTTGCACCGACACACAGTAGATCTTTATCTCTCACCAGGTCTCTGTGGATGTACTGCTGTGACTCAAGATAGGCCATGCCCTCAGAGACGTCCTTGCACATCTCTAGGAGCTGGACGGCTGTCGGGTGCTGCGTCAGGCCCTCCTTGAGGTATGTCAGCAGGCAGCCATTTGAAAGGAACTCAGTCACTATATAAATGGGTCTCTGTTTGGTGCAGACGCCGTACAACTGGACCAGATTCTCATGGCGAAGCTTCCTGGTTTGAGCAATAGGAGAAGGAAGTTAAGTATTATGGTTTTCCTCAGAGAGGTGATAGGAACTACCCTTCTCAGTGTGACACATCAGTTTTTAGTCTCAGGCACAAAAACAACACAGTTTAGATATTCAGCTGGGGTCAGTGAGTGGACTAATAATCAATCTGGAGAGTCTGTTTAATCAAGATTCATTTAGTCGCACTTACATCATGATTTTGGCTTCTTCTATGAAATCGTCTTCAGACATGGATCCCTCTTTAATCATCTTAATGGCCACGTCATGCTTGCCCTGCCACTTTCCGTATTTTACCACCCCAAACTGACCAGTGCCCAACTCCTTGATGAAGGTGAGGTAGCGGGGGTCGATCTCCCACACGCCTGAATCGTCACAAGAAAACAGAGAAGCAATTTTATGCTTGCAGCAACCACAAAACCACTGCAAACAAAGTCTGACATTTTGGGGCATGTCTATATAGCTCTTGGCTGAAAGTTAGATGTGACAACTGATGCCACAGTCACAATAATAGAAAGCACAGTCATAGTCTTACCATAACCAAGCCCTGCTGTTGATGGAGGCCGTGCCCGGTTAGATACGATGTGTTTCAGCCTGCAAACCATACCTGATCAAAAAGATAGATAGGATGGTCGATACTCATAGTTTGCTGCTTTTGCTGTCAAACTTAACTCATTAATTAAATGTTTTAAAAAAGAACTGAATAAAAAATGAGTGAAGTGGCTACCTCAAAATTTTAGGTTAAGTAAAAAAAAAACACATTTGCATTTCTTAACACCAACAAATGTCCCCTGTTGTAAAAACCTCTTGTCTTAGTTTGTCGATTAGGATTTTTAAAAACCTATTGAACCACATATTTCAGATTAAATAAAAGAGCTTGTTGTGACAACTTTTGTCTTAGAAGTTTAAAGAGTAAATTTTTGATTTAACATGAAGAATTTACAGCTGCAGCTGGAGTCAGTTTGCACCAGAATCACTACAGAGACAACAAGGACACTTAAATGGACACAGGGTTATGGTCTGATGGTGATTCCTTTAAACAAATTTAAAAAAAAAACAAAAAACAAAACTGATTAAGTGAAATTCTACAAACATTTGACTGATGATTTCAAGTCAGAAGACCTCAAGAACAACATGCCATGTTTCTAAGTTTTGCAAATGTCTGAACTAAACCAATAAAAAAGTTTAATTAACTTGAAATGAATTAAACTATAATATTTACATGAAGTTAAAGAAGAAGTTTAAGAAAACATTAGTTGATTCACCTAAATTTCTGTGTAAAGTTTTACAGTACTTCCCCCAACTGAGTCATTTCCCTTTTCCTGGTACTATGACTACATTTACATTTTTTTTTTAATCCTGTAATAAATACCAGAGAATTCAAACCTGAAATATTCTTTATTAGATATTTATATCTGCAGAGCTATTGCATTAATCTACTAGATTATCTGAAATGAATCCAACTTATATATTTACATCAAATTGAAGAGGAAACATGAGTTGATTTCACTAAGTTTCAGTTTGAATCTTTACTGTGTTACCCCCTTTTCTCATTTCCTTTGTCCTGATACTGTGGCCACTTTATATCTTATTCTATAACACATATGAGATAATTGAAATGAGGGAATTATTCTTCATTACATATCTATTAACCTGCTGCATTGTGCTGGTGATAGTTGATGAGCTCTGCTATGGTGTTGAAATTATGCTTCTCTGCCAGGTAAAATTGGCCCTTTGGGGTGGTGCAGATGTTATAATGTTTGCAGCTTCCACTAGTTTCCCTGTGGAGAGAATAACAAGAGTAACTTTCAGTAGATGTAGTCAACAGCTTTTCATTGATACAGGATCTTTTATCATGAATGCACAAGAGGCTGATATCTCCTCTGTGTTATCCACAATGCAGTTCAGTCTGAGAGGAAAAAGTTCAGCAGGAAGATTAGTCCAGGTTTTGCATGAATAAGTTACAGCTCTGTCCCTCTGTGGCCCACTGTTTCCGCTTTCATTACAAACAGTTCTTCTTTTCATACGTTCACACATGACTGGAGCCGGTGGATACACTATATAAATGGTATCAGTGTTTAACACCACTGAGCTTACTCACCCGCCGCCCTTGGTATGCAAAGACACAGTGTATTTCCCAGCCTTGCTTGACTCTCGTACCAAGAAGCCTCCATCTTTGTTCTGAGGGAACAATGGTAAAGCTTATATTTCAGAAGTTTTGCATATTGTCCAGCGACTAATGTGTAGCTGCTCAAGCATGTCAAATCTGTTTTCCTGGAACATTGTGTATGTCAGTGTTTACCTCAGATTTTAACAGCTGCTCTGCTTGACTACGGTTCATATTCTTGCAATACCAGCTGTGAAAACAAATGTAATCATCTTTCATTTTTTGGACATTATTTTTGCAGCATTTATCAATTCCACAATCATAAATTTATTGATGTAAAGACAAAAACCAAGAACTAAACTTTTTATATAAAAATTATACATTTACAATATTGACTTAAATCCAACACCTTTGACACAGAACAATAGTACTCATACTCACTCATATTTTTCTAGCCCATTATCTGCTTCCACAACATAATTACTTGGTATGTACCCCTCTTGCCTGCAAAGGAAAACATAACATTGTTGATTTAAATAACATCTACACACACAAATACACTAATTTCAGCATCTTGGCTGAACCATGAAGCACTCACCAACACTGGGACCATCTCATCAACAAATTCTTAGAGAACTATATGCAGTTTTCTGTCTTTTAAATTATTCAGAGATATTCTGAGGATCAAAATATTCTCTATCAAATATTGCCAATCTCCAATTTAAATGGCACAACAGATGAAGTCCCCTGATAAATTCATTTCGTAAAACATAACAAAAACACACAAATGTTCATATATTTCTTGTATTTCACCTGCTTTTTATGCACTTGTTCAAATTTATTTAATCTCCGCACTTTTCCCACTGCTCGCAGAATTGTACACAGGATTGTTAACATTTCAATTTACATTTGATTGCTTTGCGTTGGGTCCTAGAGCTCCTCACTTCTGTGTCTAGGTCAGCTCACCCATGTTTGTCTCGGGCTCTCCACCAGTTGGCGTCGCAGATCTCCAGGATGGTGTACTCCTCATCCTTCCTCAGCTCCAGGTCTTGGGCTGTCATGGGTGGGTAATTATACTCAGCTATGACCGTCATGCCTACAGTGGGGCCTTGTGGCTCAGCAGGCTGTGGAGGCAAAGGACGCCCAGGCTTTTCCTGAAACAATATACGATCGATGAATGTAATATTGTACAGAATTGTCTGTAACTGATGAATATTAATCTAAAAGGACTGAGCGCATACCTCTGTAGGAGTTGGAGGAAGAGGTTTCCTGGATCCCCTCCGCCGTGATTCTTTGGATGTAAAACCTAAATTGATTAATTTAAAAGTTTAGCAGTTGCTTTTTGCAGATTTCGAACTGCAGGGAGTCTACTTACCATTTTTACGATCCAGCACTTTGCAACCCATAGCCTGTTTAACTTCCTGCTGGCAGCATAGCCACGCCCCGTCGACCCAGAAACAAGGATGATACTTCTGCATCAGATCTTTGTTGAAGCGCACCACTATTCACAAATATGGACACACGCATACACACCCAACATTTACATTAAGTCAACATTTGCATAGACAGATAGCTTTGCCATTGCACAGACACAATGTTAAGATATGCTCTAATATAAGATAGTTTGAAATACTGACACATAAACACAGTGTGTACATCTGAATGCAAATACCTACATTCTTTCAGCTTCTTTATCCATTGAGCCCGAATTTCTTCAGTCTTAGCAAAGATATACAGCGGCCCCTCATCATAAATTACCTGTGACAAAATCCACATACCGTCAACACATTGAGTGATTTTTACTCTTAAGCTGTCAAAACGTTTGCAAGTGCATGTGATACTCTTAAGTATAGTATTGCAGAATATATTGCTTGTGTCGTCACTAAAGTTAAAACCATAAATCCACAAACTCACACATTTTCCCCTTGCTACCGTAACGTATAACAATGGCAACACCTGCGCTGTCATTGAAAGCCCCAAGTTCATCTGAGTGTAAGAGCCGGTTTCACTTCTTAACAATGGACTTTCACAATATTAACTACTGGTAGATTGGAGGGTTTCTGTCTGCCAAGGAAAAACACTGTTTCAAGCCTCTCTCATGTTACATCTTCAAGCTTGTGCAGGCTTTTTAAATAAACTAACAGAGTACTCTGGGAAACTATTGAACGCTTCATTGTTGTATTACACTTGTAAAGAAATATTATGATACATCACTACCTTGCTGTTAAATAGTCTGAGCTGAGATGTATCTCCAAAAACAGAGGAAAGAGTCGCTGGACAGTGTGAAATATTCTTCTCTGTCTGAAAAGTAAATTGAGCAAAATGTCTACCTGGAATGCATACATGCGCTCTTGCGGTGTGTTGGGTTCTGGCTGCACCGTTTCTACACACTTGATCTTCTCAATGTCAACCGAACCTCTCAGACTTTTTCGCTTCTGCTTGACAGATGAGGAAACAGTTAGGTAACTCAGGGATGAACAGAAAAAATATTTGTTTAAGGGTGCCAGCAAGCATCAATCTGATCCAAATGCTACTTCAATAAAGGCTCTCTGCAGGGCCACATACGCACCACTTTGTCGGAATCAAAATCGTAGTAGGCTATTTTTTCCTGGGTGAGAATGAACCATCTCTCCTTGTAGTTCAAAGGGGAGGTCTTCTTCTTCTGCTGAGATCGCTTAATGAAGATTTCTTCCAGTATGTTTTCAGACATGATTTAGTCAGGATTGATCTGAACGAGAACAAGTATTGCATTAATACTTTTTAAAGCATGGTAGCAGCTCAACACCTGGCTTCTTTGTGGAGGAACACCACCAAACAGCACGTTTACACCTCGACTGAAAGCTGTGACTGACTCACCAGTTGTCACTTTGCTAAGCGTTACAAGGACGCCTTAGGCTTTGTTGCACATAACACTGAATTATTAACACTGTATTCATTTCCCCTGAAAGCTACTTTTTTAAAACAGAATTTAGGTTGATACCTACCCACTGTTGATAGAGTCAGAGCAATGCCACTATAACAGGTCAGAGTACAGACCTGGAAGAAGATCAACAGAGATGCGGCGTGAGTACATATCAGTGTGTGATTAGCTGTAGTTTGCATAAGCCCTGCTTTTCATGCCAGCAAGATCCTCTGTTTCCAACATTTCCCCCTGTGGCACATCTGTTTGCCTCAACTATTATATCCTGGTTATCATCTTGGTGACTTAAATGTACAGTTTGCTTTTTTCACGGCAACAAATTGGTGTTCCAAAAACATTTATTCTTTGTCACATTTGTTATGAGAGGATACAGTACAACTTACATCTGAAAAGTTTTAGTGAGGGTATTTCATGTCTGATTCATTTAACTTTAACTGTTGAAAATGAAAGAGACACACACTGTTACTTTTATGATCGTGATTTTGAATGCTTTTTCAGGACTTGGCTATGAATACAGCAAACTTAAGTTAATGTAATACATTAAAATGTAGATTCTTCTGCATTTCGTGTTTGCAGAAATGACATCTAAATGAAATTTGTTTACTGGCAGCCATATCTTATAAAATGCCAGTCTCACCATCACAAGCCTACTGTTCTATTTTGCGCATTCACTCGCACACATAATTGCATTTCACCTACCATGTCAGATAAGTAGGCAAATGAAAAAGGCTGTCTTATTTATTCATGGCAGTTTAATGGGTCATTCTTTTTCAGCACCTCCTAACCACCAGCGCAAAAATGAAACTCACACCTCCAAAACAAGACAAGGCCAGTATTCACTTGACAGCTAGATGAGAGTGGAGTGGGTCAAACAAACACTAATGTCTTTTAAATGATGGCAACAGTGGAAAGTCTGTACAAGGAAAACAAAGTTTGCAAAATGAAACATAGACATGAAGCGTTTCCTGCATTATTCCCTGACAATACAGAAAGAAAAACACCACTACTGTCTGAAAAATAGCTGAAAGGCATTGATTTTTACTGATTTAATATCAACAGATCCACCAGCATGTAGATTTAGAGGCTACTGTGAAACAGCAAGTAAGGCTGCAGCTGTTGCACAACTAAAACTCAAATCACATGTAACGATCACGTTTAGCAGAGCGCACTGTTCACAGATGTGTTCTCATCAAGCAAAAACACAAGTACAAGTACACTGTGAAGGTAGAAAGTCACACTACCATAGTGTCCAGTCAAATATGGACGATCAAATTCTCAAACTCACCCAGTCACACAGCTGAATGCTCACCGTCTGTTAGTCTCTGTCAAATACATTTGCACTTCAGCTCAGCCTATTTTCAGCTTGTGAGCACTTCCTTCTATCATCTCAACTGTAACTGTAGCAACTACCAGAAGCTTCTGTCGCTCCCAGCTCACCAGGACTGTGACATTTCTTCACACTACACTGACAATACCTATCGGTTTTGTTTGTGCCGTCACAAACACACAGCGGTGTTCCCTATTCTGTGAAACATTGTTTACTCATTCCTCATTTGTCACCACCTCTGTTTTCTCACATCACTAACTTGAGCGAAGGTCAACAAACTCTGATATTCGATAAAACACACACATATAGTATCATCCAGTGTCTTTAGCTGTGATCAAGTGGTGCCTGTCAGCTAAAACTGTGCAGCTATAATTCGATGTATCATGGCTACCAACAGGAGATTTTTTTTTTGTCTTTTCTGAAGGGAGTTGACTCATGGTGGCTGACACAGACAAACTCATAGGGAAGTTGCATCAATGTTGCACTGCAATACGAAGGGAGAAGAAACCCAGTGCCCTGCGGCACTTCTACCTGACAGTATCTCTCTATCAAATGTGGTTATCTATTATTTGCATATTTAAAATGTATGTTACATGTCTGTCTGTAAGCCTCTACATGTCACCTCACCACTGACAAGTATATAGTATGTTCACCTTTTTACACAAAAATACTTAAACACTTTGTGTGGAGAAGTTTTTTTTTTTCTCACTTTCTAAGGCTGAAGTTGTCAGGTGCTCATTTCTCCAGTTCACTGTCAGGGATAAATGTGGAAAAAAAGTGCCCAAAACTATTACAGAAACATTATAATACAACACAGTGCAACTTGGCTAGTCAACAAAAACATCCTAGAAGTAGTTGCTTCAGTCTCACAGAACCATTTAATTACTAGAGAATAGGTATTTGTACATATTTTAGCCTGTGTTATTGCTGTGGGTGTCTGAAAGCGTGAGCAGCAAATAGTCTGTACACTCAACACAACGTACATGCGCGCAATATAGTAACTGCGTGTCAAAGCAATGTGTGGGAAAAGGCAGGGAATTAGCACAGAAATAATTCTAGATGCTGATAAAAGTATGCTCTAACATAACAGGCACTTATTTAAGTGCACGGCATCCACTGTTTGTGACACAGCACACATAACCCATATCACCAAAGACATGGTTCAATGGAGACCTATCAAGATGCTCTCTTTCCTGATGTTTCCTGACAGATAAGTGGTTTGTGCAAGTGTGTGAGAGAAACTGTGAAAAAAAGAGAGTCAAGTCATAAGAGTTATTCTCATCACAAAGTGTACTCTTCCACACATTAAGTTACCAAATAAATTCAAAATTGCAGTAAATGGTGATGTCAGTTGTCAAGATATGTAAGTGTGAGAATTTCCTATGATGTAAATGTGTTAGGAAAACATGCAGCGTATAAAAGGTCCATGCACGACATTAATCATGTAATAAACAATAGTGTAGGTAACCGCACAAGACTACTATCTGCTTATCAGTTCGCCATATAGCTAGCCACTGAAAGATGTAGTTTCATGAAATGCTGAAAAATGTGCAAGAAGTTCTCAGCCCTGCCAAGTACAGCGGAAACACAGTGATGCATCAGTGTCCACAAAACATTCAACAACAGATATAACATTGACTTTTAGCAGATAATGTCACTATGATTCGACTTATGAATCAGTAGTTTTGTTGTAAACACACACTTTATCAAAAAATGCATGCAAACCGAATATATGTGAGTTTCAGTGAAGTACTTGCACATGACACTTACAACTACTTTTGTCCATATTCTTCAAAAAAGCCTTCACAGACTTTGTCATTTATACTTCTGCGAACAAATGGCTAGTAATACTTTGTGACTTTTCAGCCTAAGAGCGTTGTCACTTACCCAGACACCCAGAAGCATCAGACAGACAGATGCTGAGGCTTGACGTGGTGGCATGAACCTTTGCCTCAGTAACTCGCTTTTCATAAAATGTGACTATACTCTGTGATGCAAGAAGCTTAAACACACCCACAGAGAGGAATCGACTCTGCTTACTTCCCCTTTTTCTTCCTGCTCATTTTCATATCAGCCCCCTGGACAGTTTTGGTGATAAGTGGAAGCGAGCTAAACATTAAACCATTTGGATACTGCACATAGCTCTATTGTGACACTTTTATTTTAGGGGATTTGTTCTTCTTCGGTCCACTGCCATTAACTATTGCAGGTGAAAAAGATGCACATACTTACCACTCTAATGTAGGCAGACATTAGAAAGTTTGCTCGGTGTGTTTTACAAAGCCTAGATTTGAAACTGCACGTTTTAACTGTATTTTCATAAAAACTGATGTCCCTGAGTGTTTGGTGTTTGTCCTCCTGCTGCTTCCAGCCGCTAGGGGGCGGACATGGCCACTCATCGCTCAGCTCCACTTTAAGAACTGCTTCCGGCTTCATCCTTCCTCTTTTCCTCTGCATCGGGGCGCAGCCATGGTATGAAACGATTGCCTGAATACACTTTGAAAAATCAAACTCAATCTTGGCGATTGAAAAAATATTTATGCAACTGTTTAGCTCATATATGTAGATAATGTTCGGATACACGCACCGATGGCAGTATTAGCCATCGTTTGTACATTTAACGCTGTTAAAATTGGCTTTCAGTGATGGCTGCTATGTTAGTATCGAAATGCTGCTGTTCGTGGTGTTTCCACTTCAACAGGCTTTTCTTCTAAGTAAATGTGAATTTAAATCTCTAGAAAAATATAACCCTAATTTCAAATACCACGTTACTGTTTCACATTATTGCAGAATCGCATATTTACACGACTGACGTTGTATAGCGGCGATGCTAACGCGTTAGCTTGCTGGCAGACATCAGCCATTAACACTGAGCGGAGTGCTAACAGTTAGCCCGATAAGCATAACCTTTCCATCCTATGATGTCATATTTCATAATGGTTTAGCTTGACTCGTGTGACTCTTGTGTTTTTAGTTGTTACCACAGTTCAGGTGTACTCAGATTAGCCGGTTAGCCTTTGGTTATCAGTACCAGTGTGGCCTGTTTTCAGCGGCTGTTTCCTCGTCACTTAGCTGTATATGCCAGGGACTTTGTATGTGAATGATCCTGAGTTAGTTTTACAAGTATTCTCAAAGGGTTACATCTTTGTTGTGCAGGTGAACGTCCCGAAGACCCGCAGGACCTACTGCAAAAAGTGCAAGAAGCACCAACCACACAAAGTTACCCAGTACAAGAAGGGAAAGGATTCCCTCTATGCACAGGGTGAATATGTTGACCTTATGCTCATGAGTGAATTCCAGATGTGTGAATGCAGTGAGTTGTTGCTAAACTGTAAATGCTCTGCAGGTAAGAGGAGATACGACAGGAAGCAGAGCGGGTATGGTGGTCAAACGAAGCCCATCTTCCGCAAAAAGGTAACCCCAACTTTTATTTTTAAGTGATATATTTTGTGATGTGTACAAACACACATTCTAATTACATGACACTAATGGCTATTTGAAACAAACAAAGGATTGTGGTGATATCACAGGGGAGTCAAACATTTACCCCCAAAAGGGCCTTTTTTTTAATATGATGTAACTTAGGATGAGGCATCCAAAGTAGTTTTTTGTCTTGGCTGGCATTCAGATCTTGTCAAATTAGTGGTTTTGCCCTGAGCTGACAATTGCAAGACTCTGGTGACAAAATGGGTTTTTGGGCATCAGCATCCTTTCTGTAGCTCCAATGTTCAACATAACTGATGTTGCATTTCACTTGGAAACCAAATCTTCCTTTTCCATACGTCTGTCTGGTTCCTGTCTCATTTTGCTGTGCACACATGAAGACTGCATGCCAACAACTATCTATTTATTAAAGTTAAAAAACAAACAAACTCAAGACTGTTGGAGAACCTTTAAATCTGATTACGTGACATTCCATTGTTAATATATTGATGTTTTTTAATTATGTATACATGGGCGCGTGTAAACAAGACAATTTCATTGCACAGTGTTAAGCTGTTGTTTTTTCATGCTGGGCGTAGTATGACAGATAAATATCCATCTATTCTATTTGACAGCCATATCTTGTAGATTATTCAGTGAAAGTGAGAACTGCAAATTTTCCCTCTATCAAGCAGTAAAGAAGTTGGAGCATTGGGGTTGGAGTGTTTGAGTTAATTTGACCGACTACTACTCATATGCACATTGCAATATTGATGCTGAAATTTGTGTGTCTGCATTTTTTCAGGCTAAAACTACAAAGAAAATTGTGTTGAGGCTTGAGTGCGTGGAGGCCAACTGCAGATCCAAGAGAATGCTGGCTATCAAGAGATGCAAGCACTTCGAGTTGGGTGGTGACAAGAAGAGAAAGGTAAGAATGACTTATGTCGTGTGTAATTGTAAGGTCAGATTTGCTTTCTCCTGGTGTATTGAATGGGCACCATTTGTAGTGCATCTTAACTCCCAGAAATATCTGCACCAGAATTAGTGGTACTTGTCCCAAAAATCTTAGGATAAACAATGATTAGAAAAAGGGCAAAATGGTTCACTGAACTGTAAAGACATATAGAAACTTAGCTGGCAAAACTTGATTCTTTGACTCTACTGCCTTTTTTTTTTTTTTTTTTTACCCCTTAACACACACTTTGAGAGGGCATGTAAGAAAGAAAAGAGAAAGTGGTTAAGCAAAGACAACACAATAGACAGCAGGACCTGATAATAAGATTAAAGTGTAAGTGCACTCTTCACAAATGTTTGTTGGTCAGTGTTCATAGTAGTTAAAGGTATTTTGACTAGAGCACATTTTATTGCATAATATTTGGGGGGATTTTTTGTGTGATTGAGAATTACATTGCTAGGACTCATGTGACAGGAATTAATAAACACGAGAGCAATGTTGATCTGCTACGTTGTTTAAGATTCAGCAGGTGTCTGTTTGATTTGGACTGCATTGTGTACCATGTACACATTACACACTGTTGATACACAGAGTACATCATGCAGACAACAAACATCAGTAAAATGTGGAACACCATCAGTCTCCATTATCTGTAGCAAGGCTGCTGGTTTGGCTGTAAGGTTTTTGATTTTGGTATAAAAGTGGTTATTGTTAAACTTATCTGTATGTTCAGAATAAATCAGTAGTCATTGTATTGGTTCAGTTACTGAAACCAATGTGAGGATCTAAAATGCTACACTCCTAGACAACAGAAAGAAAGAAAAAACAATCAAACTATTGTTGAAAAACCAGGTGATTGATGTGTCAAAGGCCTATTCTGATCCTGATAAACTAAACCTATCTTCTTGATTACTTTATAGCAGTGAGTTATGTATTTGACATGGATCCTATACCTAAAACTGTGGAATTGAACTTTATATTTTCACTTTAAGTGGTATAATAGCTTTAAATCTTTTTGCTATATGCTTGTAGGCAGATACACTAAAAATGTTCCTTCAGCAGAACAGGGTCATGGGGCTGCATTTGTGACATTAAAACAGGATGAATAGAGTGAACAAAGCCAGTGAATGTGAAGATTATCTGTAAACCTATTTGATTCAATTACAATACAAAAGTCATCCATAATCCTCATTAAGGAATTTAAAGTGAACCATGAACTTAACCTGTTTTTCTCCGTTCTCTTACAGGGCCAGGTCATCCAGTTCTAAACTGTCGTCCAGTCTTATGGATGAAGCTGTCGCTGTTTTCAATAAATGTCTGAAAACATATTTTCGAGTAAAGTCCTTCCTTTTAACCTTTTCCATTATTCTTGTTAGAGGTGAGAGATGCAGCGTTCGTCTCTTATGGTAATTTAACCTTTAAGCAGCCTAGTCTAGACAGTCAACACTAAGTGTGCAACAATTACTTTCCAGTGATTTATTCAACATGTTAAAAAGCAGCAGATACACTGTTCCCATCAGTGTCGATTCAAGCAAATCCAAGACTATAAAACTCATCCCATTTTTGAATTTATACACAATTTCATGAAAGCAAAACCATTTTAAAAAGTTGAAGGATCAACATTTTCCCATTTGGAACAAAGAATAAAGTGCATAACCAATAGAGGACTATAAAATGGTGCCGTGCTTGTGTCTGATGGACGTGTTCTCCCAGTGCAACTTGTGAAGCCCTGTAAAGTCACTGCTGAAGGGAGTGACAGTCAGCAGAGCGGTGCCTGAAGGGTTGACAGATATCACCATTTTGCTTTGTTGAGTCTGAACACCCATCTCCTTGTACTGAGGCAGGATCTGCGTGACGTTACATTTGGGGTCACAGATCTTCCAGCCAGGAGCAGCTCTGATGACAAACCCTCGAGGACCACCGATCTCCTGGTTGTTCAGCACAGCGATAGCCAGACGGTTCTTTGACAGGGGCCTCTCCCACACTTCAAAGCTGTCCACCTGTAGAACCAGTCACACTTTAGCAATGGGTAGAACTATTCCATAACTTTAATTGGCACTTTTATTTCATCTGCATTTTTCAAGCAGGATACCATAAGTACTGACAGCTGCCGCTACAGGAGGTGATCATGCCCTTGAGTTGCCTCTCACCCACCTTGGCAGAGCGGTAACCCTGCTTGCCCACTGGGTCCTGGCTGATGTCAATGATGTGTCTGTTCTGCAGCAGCTCTTTGGAGCGAGGACAAATGTTCCTTAGATCATTAGACATGAGCAGAGGGGCTGCCATGATGGCCCATAATGCCATCTGAGACTCCTGCTGGTCGTGACTCAGGCCAAAGTTTCCGATTACGAGCTGGAAAAACAGACCAGTGTCATAAATATGTAAATTTAGAAATTCAGGAATTGTGACACTTGCCTGTGCAGCAGGTTATTAAGAAATGTAGGTAGTTTTTAGTTGAGCCTCTTTATGGGAATGAAAAACCTAATGTTGGCATTTAACTCGAGGCTATTGAAGTCAAACACCCTCAACTATTGCAATTAGCATTTTTAAAGGAATAGATTGACATTTTGGGAAATAAGCTACTATTAGATGGGGAAATGATCCCACTGATGTTCTCATGGTTTGGAAAAGTTGGTCTGGTTGTCCAAAGGTAGAAAAAATTCTACCTGTAAAACTGGGTTACACTATATCTCCTTTATTAAATTTGCACAAAGATTTAAGTGTAAACGTGATACATTGTGGTTTTAGTGAAGTTTTGAGGTTCTGGCAGGTGAATTTTCTTGCTTCCAAGGTGCTTCCAGTTTTCCAATTTTTATGCTGCGCTAAGTTATCCAGCTGGCTGTAGCTCCATCTTCAGTGTATTGATATGCGAGTGGAATAAATCTTCTCAGATCAGATCATCTGAGCAAAGAAGTGCATTTCTCCAAAATGTCAAGCTATTCCTTCATATGCAAGTTGACCTCAAGTTCAGATTCAGAAACAGAAACTTCGTTGTCGTTGAAAAACACAGCTATTGGCAAGTGATTTTAAACAGCCTGGTGCTGGAAGGCCTCTGGTTGTGTGCTTAGTCCGAGGTCAAAGAGAGCAGCGTGTAAGAGCTGGAGAAGAGCAGAGTACCATATCGGGGTCATTCCATCCCCCGGGTCCAGCTGAGGGCACTATGATGTCCTGATGAGAAGCAGTCCATTCCAAGATGGACTTGACAGAGCTCCATGAGTCGTACACGTCATTGAAGTTGCGCCAGTGGTTGCATGTCTCACGGATGGCTGTGTAGTTGGGCTGCAGGCAAAGAGATGCTCTTTCATGTCGCACAACACAAAATGTAGGGTCATGCAGTTTATGCTCAGTAAGTATCTGTTATTTTTGCAGTATCTTGCAAGAAAAAAAACAAACTGATTAATTAATGTGTGTGGAAAAATTAAAGTTGTAGTTCTCTCTCACCTTTCTGAAAGGCCACTCATACAAAGGCCATTCACAGGAATACAGGATGCTTCTTCCAGTTTTGTTCAGTGCTTTTGACATGTTTATGTAGCCTTAACCAGGACAAACAACAAGTAGTTAACTCTTACATCATTATGTCTACTGAGACTAATAAGGTTCAGGGAAGAAGAAACACAAAAATGGACCCACAAGAGTGATAAAGACGTAATTTAAAGTCAAATAGTCCAAGAAGACTTTTACAAGATCTCATATGGCCTTATTATGTGAGGTGAACTAGCAGAAATCAGGAATTATATCTGCAGCTTACGTGGGGATTAGCATTAGCACTGCAATGTTTGATTTGTTTTCCATTCTAAATTAAAAGCTCACCTTCTCCCAGCAAAGTCCAATCCATATAGCAGCCATCAAATTTAAGCAGATCCACTCCCCAGTCAGCAAAAGTCTGAGCGTCTGTCTCATAGTAACCCAGACTACCAGGGTATCCAGCACAGGTATTTTTCCCCACATCTGCGTAGATACCCAGCTTCAGACCCTTAGAATGGACCTAAAGGCAGAAAAAATACTCAAATTAATTCGTTTCATGTTATGAGCAATATTTACACCAGCAGGTGGCGATGTTACACAGCTGAAAACTTAGATGCTCCGAGTACAGGACACTGCTCTGCTTTAGTGGGCCTAAATATATCCCTTTCCTGGTGAACATCACTTTTTAGCTGTCTGTGCTGCTTCCCTGCATGTGAAGCCTTGGTTTAGGAATCAGCCTGTCATGATGGTTTCCAGCTTCTCTCCATCGTGAAGCGAAGAGGCAGCACGCTCCTACCTGAGACCGTCCACGTATCCCCCTCGGCTGCAGGTGCTGCATTTCTACACGTATGAAATCTGAGACCTGGGTTCCACATCTGGTCCTTTCCCCTTCATTATGTAAATAATTGCAGGGTTGCTTGGATGGATGTATAATGAATACGTAATCTGACTGTGTAATCACTTTTACTCCTCAAGTTATTTAACCAGAGCTTCTTGAACTTTTTAACATTTGCAAACTTTGTGCATGAATGATTTTGTAACGCTGCATCCCATATAATCACATCAGTTTGAATATGTGGTAAATATGAAATAGTTTGTCATTACATAACTGTATATGCTATTCATAATGCAGCTCAAAGACTGGAAAATATAAAATCGGTCATATCGCAATCACATATTCTCTCATTTTGCTCCTTCAAGCAAGTGAAGAAACTGATATTTAAGTATTTCTCACTTTCCTTAAGTCTCTCTGAACCTCTTTCTCTTTGATGTCCGTGGAGGAATTATGGCATTGATAGTATATTCACATTCAGAGTTTTCATTCCTCTTTTATACCTGCTACTCACATAGTCGGCCAGTTTCTTGATGCCCCTCGGGAATCTTTTGGGGTCGGCCTGCAGGCGGCCCTGGGCATCGCGCTGGCGGGAGGGCCAGCAGTCGTCGATGCAGACGTACTCATAACCGGCCTCCTTCCAGCCCTCCTTCACCATCATGTCTGCCATCTGCATGTACAGACGCTCACTGCCAGGGCAACAGGAGGAGACAGGCGGGGCCGATAGCATCAGTTACATGCCAGTGTTCAATGTCATGTGCAACTGCAATATGGCACACACAACTATATACATGTTAAGGGAATTGTTGCAACAACGAGCTGCCGCTCATCGCTGAGTTATACAACAGTTAAGACGCATCCAAGAGACTGACATTTGGTGCTTTGTTGGCTAGAAAAAAAATCTGCTGTGCACAGGGAGGGTGTCCAAAATAAATCAGAAAACTAGATTTTTGCAGATAGTATCTGCATTCACTAAAGAAAAATCAAAGAAAGAAAATAGGATAGGTTAATCTGCACTTACGACTTAACAGTTCATGATCATGAGAAAAATCTGAATTAAACTCGCAGCTTCTAGTGGATTACTGCAGAACAATTTTGATCGTTTTCAAAATATTCACCTCCAATTACAATTACATATTTAATCTTGTTAACATGTCCATATGGGGATTTTTATTCACACTTCAGAGGTTTCATAAATAACAAACCTAAGGAACATGCTGGGTGGAACTTTGCGCATCCATATTCTTCTTCTGAATCGTAATCTGGTTTGTAGTTTTAAAGCGTTTGAGCAAGTTGTAGGTGAGCTGGTGTGCTCGAGCTGCAGCATGTAGGGAGAGAGAGAGAGGTGGATGGAGAGAGAGGTGGGGATTTCATCTGCACATTCTACAGCAACAGAGCAGAAATACCTCTCAGCCATTTTAAGGCAGGAAGGAAATATTTTAACTGAAAAAAATGTAAATGTGTAGCTTTGCTTCACAGAGATGAGCTTTTAGGGATTCAATCTACAAAAGACTTTAAGCAAAAATGCCAAACATTGGTTGGTTCCAGCTTATTAAATCAGCTTGCATTCTTGCATTCCCTTAACCTACAGTAAAATGGCTTTTAGTCAAACAAAATAAACACCTCAGTTTTAATGCTTCAAGGACCAAACGATTAATCGAGGAATGAAACTGGCAGTCTGACTGATAATGAGGTACTTGTTTGTTGCTGCCATAGATGTAGATTTTAGGGGGATTCAGACTTCCCTCAAAATGTAGAACATGTGCTTTTGTCTTTCCAATATAAACATGAAAGAGGCAAAGCACTTAAACCAAATATAATATAATATATATATATATATACTGTCTAAACACACGACATGAAGGAATAATATTAAATGAGAAAAGTTGATCTAAAGTAGAATAAATGTTTGAAAGCAATACAAAATGCCTGAGCTCCTTACTGCGAAATATTATACATTATATTTAAAATTGTAACCTGGTGCTTGGTGAATTTTGTGTTCTTTTACATAAATTAAAACATTTCCAACATAAATTTCTGTAGAAATGGCACAGATTATTGCATTAAAATTTACCAGAATGCGTGAATTTAAGTTTTTTATATTCACTTTCCTGGGGGAGTACACCAAGATGCTTTTGCTTTCAGTGTCCACACCCAATGTTCAAACAAAACCTACACCCATGGCTGCAACTCTATGTCTGTTTATTTGTGTTTATCTCTGTATATTTTTCCTCTTTAAAACCTAGTTTCTTATCACTGGTGTTATTTTTTTGTCTTTTTCTTCCCTAATCAGCCCAGTCAATCCTTGTAAATTACCACGCTACCTTACAGAATTTCCTGTTTATGCCACCGCAATCAAACATGAAATTGCTTTTGTGTTGCTTGTTTTTGAAGTCCTCTGCAAATTTCAGTTTTTACATTACTTGTTGACACCAATATCTCAGACATCAGTGTCTCGCTGCGCCTGAATCCGACGAACAAATAAAAGGCAAATTAAATCAGCTGTCAACAACTGTTGTGTGTCTGATCTCTTTCTTATGACAGCTTCTCTTAATGAGTTTCTCTGTTCTTAAATAAAGATTTCACAAATTTCAAGACAGGCTTAACATACAGTTAGTGATCATAATTATTATTATTTATCAAGTTCTTCTTTGTCTTTAATTTGCCACTACATTTGGCTTGTTATGGTACCATCCAAGCAAAACCTAAATGTGAACCTCCATACAGTGGGGTAAGCAGCTACAGTCGTCCTCACATTTAGTCATGCCCTTTCATGAAAAAAGGAGAAAAAAACCCCGTTGTGTCTGTGATATGTTTTGATTTTCACAAGTGTTATTATATATAAAATGTGTATTTTAATCTTGTGACTTTTTTTTTGTTTTGTTTTTCCAGAGATTTATATATAAGAAGAGGATGAGGGTGAGGTGGAGAGGAAAGAAGCCTGGTGTGATGGGTCTCGTCATCTTTTGTTTTGTTGCCCTTTGCTTTGATGCCTTCACTGTAATCTAGTGTTGTGCTTTGTTTTGTCGGGTTTTTTTTTTTTTTTTTTTTTTTTTTCTTTTTTATTACAATTCAAAAGCAATGTCTCATTTCACTAAATGATAATTTAGCAAATTTTTATTTCTTATTACTTTTTTCAGTTTCTAGTTATTTGAGTGACTATTGTGAATTTTGCCTTTTCTTTAATGGAAGGGTATGAATACATTTGAGGACGACTGTATGTGATTTAACAAAGAAGCCATACTTTTCTATCTGTTTATGTGTGCATGTATGTCTGTGGGAGTATTGAGGTGATGTGTTGCTTTAAGCAGCACTAGTAGGAATGCTTTTTAACTCACACACACGTCAGACTGCACCGGATCACCGCAGGCTGACGGATCATCTTACCTGATGCAGTTGTCAGGGTCTCCCTCACAGTCGGTGTTACACATGAACCTCTCCCAGTGCAGCCAGCCCATGGTTGGTTTTAGCGCCAGACCATTGTCCAGCGCTTCGGCAGCCAGACCCAGCACACTGACGAAGGCGAGGAGACACACAACTCTGCACATTTTCGACCCTGTTCGTGCTGATCGTAACAACAAGCGACCGTGTTTGTGTCCGCATCTATTTCCTCATTCAAAACGTACTTGGCCCGCCCCCTCTGGATAATTGACATGAGTCCGGACCAATAGAATCCAAGCGCGTCTGTAGCCGTCCAATCACGTTTCGCTCTCTTCAAACTAGGAAGTTCTGAGGTCAGGTGAACAATATACAAGTCAGGTGAACGATATGGGAAGTCAGGTGACATCTCGTGATAAGGTGATGACTACCTCCTGAAAACTACAAAGCAGGTACTTTCATACATCATCTAAGTAAGTAAACAGTTTGAATAATATATCATTACCAATGAAATTCCTCCAGTGACTGACAATGAAAATAACAGACGACAAGACACGTTTTATTATTGACAGCCATGGCTGGATTCACTTGCTATGGGGCCCTTGGGCAAAAATGAGCAGCCTTTCCCTTATTTATCCTCCCTTCCCCCTCTATCCTTTCTCCCACTGTGTGAGCAACATGTGCAGTGTTCCTACTGCATACTGGACGGTGATATGGTCTGGGGTTTGCTCACCATTATTTAATAATGTAGTGAATTTATAATCTGTCTGCCACACACGTTACTCTAACGCCAAATAATCATGGCACATTTGAGAAAAGGAAGAATGGAGCAGAGTTGGTGGTATTCAGTCTACTTGGAGATTTATTGTATGCTGCACAAAGAGTAGCCTTCAACAACATCCTTTATCCTGCCCGACATGAGTCAGTCGTGACCTTTCACCTCTCATCCAAGATGCTGATGATGACTGATGGGTTTGCACATGTTGTCACTCCCAAATCTCACGGCTAAAGGTCCAACAACAACTGAAGACCTGCATGCCTTGAGGAAACTGCCAGGTCAGGGGTGACTCAAGGTGTTAATAGTAGTGAAACTTTCTGGGGAGAGATGTCAAGGCTGCATTCTAAGTACCTGATAAGTGCTGTCAAAGACTCGCTTCTCTTTTTTTATAGATGACTGTTCCAGTTTAACATAAATGGCTTCCTTCACTCGTTTCTCAGTCCACTCGTCTCTTCTGTCCAGAATGTGAACGTTGCTGTCCTTAAAGGAGTGTCCCTTATCCTTCAGGCACAGGTGGACTGCTGAGTCTTGTCCTGAGCTGGCTCTGCTGTGTTGTGCAATGCGCTTGTGGATAAAGCACCCAAATACAAGCTGTGTAACATCGTAAATGCCGTCCAGTGCAGTGAGGAGTGCACAGACCTGTAAATAAGGAGGACTAAAGAAATACTTCACAAGTGCACGGCACCAGAATCTCTTCGGTGTTAGGTTGCCTCAATACTTAACACAAATTAAGATATCTATATGAAATCTATGTCTGTATCAGTCAAAATATGTAAGTTTGTAAAGCTGGAGTATGCATGTATCCTAGTAGTATTTTATGTTACATCTGTGAAAATTTGACACTAATAATACATCAAGCCCTCTGATAATTTCAAAGAAAAAAAGTCTGTTATCCGTGGCAGTCACAGGCACACCTGTCTGTCCAACTACGTACAACAGTGTTTCAAAAGGTTCTTGGCCTCACCTAAAAAACCATCACAGAACAACAAAAAGTATTGCAAAAGTATTCAACATAGTCTCCTTTGACTTCATTGTGCTTGGTCCACTAATGTTCAAGCTTTGCAGAAGAAGGTCACATCTTGAGCCTCCAGATGCTGCTCATCAGCACTTAAGCATTGTTATGGGCCTTTAAATTGAACACATGATGAAAAATTGGAATGATTATACCACATTTGGATGCTTCTGCCACCTGTACTGTGTGGACAGACATATTTCCTGAAGCAACAGCACACCATCTCAAAGCTTTCCACTCCTTTTGTCTTTGATTGCTTCAAACTTTTGGTTTTTGTGGGCAGTGATGTAAGGCTTAATACTATACAGTTATGCCCCAAAATGGGAGTTGAGCCCCTCGTGTCCAAGTGAGTCTGAGAACTTTTTTGAAGTACCCTTGTACCTGTCTACCTGCAAGCACTTTGCCTGTATACTTGCCCATTGTGGAGTGGCCCACAAGGCTATGCAGACACATTTCTTCAAGAAACTAGATAACACAAGAATGGCAGACAAAGAGTAGCCACATTTTACGGTTTCACCTAAACCTACAACATGTTACAGTGCTAAACGTGCCAGATTATGGTTTCCGTTTGTATTTGCGTGTGTTTCAGTGCACAATGTGACCTCCATCCTCCTCTAGTTTCCTTCTTGTATGTTTTTATATACGTGTATGTGTTTGCTGCCTTTCTGCGTTGTAGCCTAGTTGTGAGCAAGTTTGGTGTCATGGGATCTATCATATGTTAGTGTATGTTGGCTTTGACCGGGTTGCTTTGTGAATGTGGTGATGTGGACTGTTTGCTTTTAGACATGAGGTAGTTTCTATGCACCATGCGCCTCTATCCACTGTGCTCTCGGATCAGTTCTCCGCTGTACTCATACAGCGTGTATTTTGGAGAAGTGGTTTGGGAGGGAGCCTGAAGGGAGAGGGTGGATTTTTTTTCTTTTTTTGTTTTGTTTTATGCTTTCAAAATCTAGCTTACTCTTACTGTTTCTATGACGCCACATACTTTAGCTTTAAAGGACCATTTGCAGGGTGTTACTGCTCCCAGCCAAAAAACAGTCTGACGCACAACCTCCCATAAAACCAGAACTTCTTGTTTTAGCACTTTAGTCTTGTGTGAATTAAACTAAGGTGTGATTTAGTGAGCTTTAGTGGTGCCCACTTTTTCATTTTATTACCTTCGGATAGAACCAGGGTAGCTGTTTCTCTCTGTTAAGCAGTCTTTGTGCTAAGCTAAGCTAACCAGTTGCTGACTTTACCTCTATAATTTAAGTCAGACATGAGAGTTGTAGCGATCCTCTCATCTAACACTCAGCAAGAAAGCAAATGCATTTCCCAAAAATGTCGAACAGGTCTTTTGGCTGCTTTGGCTCATGCTCACTCGTTTCTCCAAATATGGGTTCAGACTTCCTGTGCTGTGACATGGCTTCAGGTTTTGCTCTGTATTTTCATTAAACAGTAATTAATTTAGGGAAAAGGGGATTGTGCTATGAGCAGAAACAATGAAGGCAAGGTTAAAAGGTTTCAATCTACAAATTTCTCTTCAATAGATCACTTAAACGTTTTCAACCTGGGTTTTATACTCATTGTTTTCTTTTTGACCCCGGTAAATGCTAACTTTGCCCTCATCACCTTCATTGTAGATGTGTGGGAAGTTCAATTAAAACAAGGCAAATCAGAAGAAACAGTAGGCAACTCCAAAAACTGTTAAAATAAACTTTAATTTTACATAACTCATTTAAAATCATGTCTCCATGTCCTCTTGACTTAGCAGCTAAATGCATTGGGATCTATTTCTGGGGCAGCTTTCTGGCTAACTAGACAAGCTGTCAATCTTCTGCTGTGATAACGAGCAAATATGACTTAGAATTTCATATGTAGCACGAATATTCTTCAACAGAAATAAATACATTTGGATAATTTCATCCAGTAGAACACACTTTTCAGAAAAGTTGCAATAAATCTAAATACAAAATCCCTGCTGTCCTGCGCTGCAAAACATCATGCAGGGATTTGGTGAAATCAAATAAACTTTTCTCTTAATGTCAATGTTCAAATTCTAATTTGACCAAAAATGTTTTTATTTTCATACGGCTGTAGGTCTTTTAAATAGGTTTTTCACAGTCCAAATGTTTTGACTGGAAATGAGTTGAATGAATGTAATGCTGAGAGTTGAACTGGTTTGTAAAATTACATTTTTAAAGAAACACAATCCATGAGCAGCATCCAGGGGATGTCTTTAATGTGTGCTAAATTAATTCATGGTCTTTACATAATGATGTAAACACTGCTCACCATGATGAACATTAGTATTTAGTTCAGGCGCGACCTCGACACGCTTGACAGAATATGTCTTTAACAATTAAAATTACAGCAGGGAGTTTCACATTTTCACATATATCATGACACTGAACTACCTGACCAGCTGAAGTCTGGTTCGCTCATTTGAGAGGTTGCAGGGAATCTATTTAAAACAGGAACAACTTCAACAGATTCCAGTTTGCCCAAACAATGCTCAAGAACTGTGCTCATCCATGCGCTGCAGGTCCCTGTAAAATGTATCTCGTCAATCTAATAAATGATCTCTGATGTCATAATATTCTTTGAAGGGTTTCTGATTTCAAAATCTGTTTGGAAGACTGTGACATGTAGCCTGACAAATAAAAATGCTTTTGGATGGTTTCAGACTTTTGCACCTGAAAATGTGCAAAATGTCGACATTAAGAGAGACCAAGAGAGTGAACCATCATCTTGTAACTGAAACAAAGCCATGTTTTCATGCATGAGATTGTCAAGTTTAAGTGTATACCCTTGGCAGACACCATGAATATCTGTTTGCATCTGCTTTCCAACAAATACTAACAGTGAAAGACAATGGCCCATTGTTTCCAGAGTAGCCTGGCTAATCAAAAATGCCTCACACGCTATCAGCAGTAATGTAGGCTGTGTACATATCGACGCCGCTTCAAACTGTTTATTATCTCCGTATGCGAGACACTAATTTGCCCGGCGCTGACGCTAAATGAATTACAGATAGCTTCCTTAATTCAGCTGTAAACGGACACCCTGCTACAGAATGAAATTAATCCTGGATGTTTTTGCTTGTGAAATTGTCAGAGACTGTCTCACACACGCAGAGAGAGTGATGAGTTTTGCATTTATTGTGGCGCTTTGCTCTTTTTGTAGACGTATTAGGGGACGACTGCAGATAGTTTATTTGCAGATCAAGTCAGCTATTTTAGAGTTTGCACCGAGTTACAAAGGAGCTGAAACTTTAGAAAGGTGACGCTGTTTGAATCAGCTGACTGCCTCAGTAAAGCCCTGCTGTGATCTTGCTCCTGACAGTCTACCTTTGCCGCACATGATGCCTCGTGTCCTGATATTGAGAGAGAGTCAAAGCAAATGAAGCAGCATTCGTGAGCTGGCGCACATCCAGATTATGACAATAATCCTTAACCCCCCACTGCTGGCTGTATGTAAGAAGAGAGCATTAATGAACACAAAACCTGACCTTTCAGCGAAATGTCAAGGGTGCCTATTTCAACCCTAAACATTTTCAGAGGCTTCACCCAGGGACAGGCCTGATACAAACAATTTGTCACATGCTATAGTTCATATCAGAGCCAGTGAGCAAAGGCATTGAGGCTCTAAATGTCAGATTTCAATTTGACTCGCCCCCCTGCTGATGGATGGACCAATCCAGCTCATCTAAATACACAGTTTTCTCATTGTAAAAATGTGATGTCGCCCTCTGTTGTGATAGAGACCCTTGTTTTTTCACAGTCCTGCATAAAACAGCAGCGTGCCTCCTTTCTTTACAGTAGTTAATTGAGATTGTTGACAGATGGGAAACCCGTGCTTGCTGTCTGGCTCGTACGGCTCCCCGGAGGTTTGACACCAATCCATCATGTTCCTTTCTTCCCCACTGTCACATAATTGAAGAGACTGTCATGGCTGACTTATGGTGGCAACTTTGTTATGGAGTGTACGGGGGGTAAAATAAAAAAGGGAGAGCTGTGTTACAGTGTGCCTTCTTGCCAGAGAGTTTCATTATTGTATTGATCTATAGGGACAGGTGGCAGTGTGAGTAAATGCCATCAAAAAGTTGTGCTTCCATAAATGCAACACTATATGGCTCTCATACCGTAAGTGGGAAATCATTTATTGTTGTATAATTAGCTGCTTAAGTTGTTTATGCGAGTGTCATGGGGGAATAAGCTGACATGTGCTGATGTTGCTGCTTTAATTAGGTCCTTGTTGGACTGAGTGCGTCTGAAATGGTTTCTGGTAATAACCTTTAGAGGTAAGCTTAGGACCTGTAAATTAGCTTGTTTATTGACTATATTTCTCTGCTCAGTTATGTTTTTAAGATTCAAAAAGGTCGTGCAAGCATTTTGCTAATGAGTTAAAGATTAATTTGGGAAAAACATTTCCTCATTTACCGATGAGGGAGATTATTTTGCTTTTCCATTTTGGTTTTGAGAGCTGCTTTATTCTCAGCAGGTTGATGATGCATGACAAGCAGGTTTAGGATATGTAAGGATTCGCATCACTATGTATCGATACATGATAACTGCATTTTATACATGTGCAAATGCATTTTGATTAGAAAGGATTACAATGTGACGAGACAGAGCTACACCTCACGCTCTGTGTTACAGTCTAGTTATGGCCAAATAGATTTAGGAGTCAGAAATCCCTTCAACTTTTTTTTTTACTTTGTTGACATGTCCATTTAGTATTCTAAAGCTAAATAAGCTGTCAGTGCCAAGGCTGAGTATTTCTATCTGAAAAGTTCTGATGACAGTCTCACACACATACTTTCAGACTTACAGAACAAAACTCACAGGTTTGTCTTATCATTGTTCTTCAGAATCTGTTTCTGGTTTGAACATGTATGACTGAATTACTGTAATGATACAACATGCCCTTGCGTACTGCAGAACAGTTTTACAGTGTTAGTGCGTGGGTGAGCAGGTGTGCTCGAGCTGCAGCAAGAGACTTCATAGATCTGCACTTTCTTGAGGTATGCAGCTGAATTTAAAGCATTTTAAAGCAGAAAGGCATTATTTTAATAGAAGATACAGAGAGTTTTTGGAGGATAAGTAAAAAAACACAGATAGACTTTTTAAAAAGTACCAAAGATTTGTTGGTTCCAGCCTTTTAAATTTTTTTTCTTTTCTCCAGTGTTACAGTAAAGTAAGTTCTGGAATTTTAGTTAAACAAAACAAGACATCTGGGTTTTGAGAAATATTGATGCTTTTTTTTTTCTTTTTCTTTTTAATGCTTTATAGACCAAGTGATGAATTGATTGAGAGAAAAATCAGCAGTCTGACTGATAATGAGAATAGTTTTTTGTAGCAGCTGTGTGTAATTTTTATATATCAGTGTTTTCCTCGATGTAACTTTGGATGCTTTTCTCTGGATGCCTTTCTTTTCTTTTTTATTAATTTTTTTGCAAATTACCATACAGATTTCTTGTGAAACTGTCTTTCTTGTGCCTTTCCTTTGATTGTAAAGTCCTCTGCAAGTTTAGGTTAATACATTATGATATTTTGATGCAGACATCAGTGCCCCTAAATGACCGAATCCCAAGAAAAAATAAGACTACATGAAACCATCAGTGAGCTGCCAGCCTGAGCTGCAGCACACATTCTAGAGGAAACAACAGTGTAGAGTCACATATCAACCATTTTAAGGCAGAAAGGGAATCATGATTAATATTTTTAAATACTCTAAATATGTAGCTTTGATACACAGAGATGACTTTTTAGGGGTTAAATCAACACAGGAAGAGGCACTTTAAAGTTAACATTTCCTGGTTTAATGTCTACTTAATGTTATTCTTAATTGTTGCTTCATTCTTAATGGGTTTAACCTGGTCTATTGTACATAACAAGCAAGTTTATTGTATGTAAGGTCTGACAGGTCTTGCGTCATTATGTATATACACATGATACATATAATAGTGCATTTTTGATAAGTCACAATTACAATTATACCTCAAGCCATGTGTTATTGTCTTGTTTTCGCCACAAATTTTGAGGTCATAAATCCTTTAAGGTTTATAGTGACATTGGAGATCATTTATTAGATTGACTAGATTACCCTAACAGGCATCTGCAATGCATGGATGAGCATATAATCAGTTTTTGAGCATTGTTTGAGCAATTCTTTTCTTTATTTGGCACTGGACAGTTGAGAGGTGACAGGATGCGGCAGCGGCATGAGTCTTTACCACGCTGCCAGCAAACTCCCCCATATAGTTAAAATGTTTAATATTTAATTCAATATTCAGTCAGATAGCTCTAATTACATTGCGATTAGAAAGAATGAACCATTAAGTTGTATGCTTATTCAAACGGAATTGTAGATATTTTTAATTAGATTCTCCATACAACGGAGTGCTTCATTCATATAAGTCGAAATGTAATTAAAAAGTCATAATGTAGTGTGCATATCTTATGTAAATATAAGTCCCACCAGTCTAATGTAGTGTATGTTAAACCCACTTACTCTACATGCTGTCATGTTAGTGAACTGTCACTGTTTATTGATTTTCTAAAATTCTCATAGATATAACCGCAAGTTGGATTTCTCCGCTGTGCACGAATCAGATTAAATCTCTCTTGGCTCACAGAAGGGGATCGTAGAAGCATGTAGTCTGTTTTCCAACAAATTAAGACATCTGGAGCAAAGTGGAGGAATGACGTGCATTCTGTAACCAGCTCATTACAGATTTCTTAATTTTCTCCCTACTGCGGATCTGTCTGAGTCTCATTAATTATGTGACATTACATCTGACACATAAAAAAGCAGGCAGGGAATTCATTTGATTTCAAATGTAGGAAATGTCAACACTTTAGCTTCTGCTTCTCTGCTGCTCCCCTGCAGATGTTTAGGCACTGCTTTGAGGGCAAGTCGTTTTTATCAATAAGCCGTCATAATAAATTATTCACCAAATACATTATTCACTCCCTCATAGCCAAAGGGTTTAATCGAAAGAAGTCCCCCTTTTCCTCTTGTTTGTTCCTTTCAAATATATTTGTTTTTCTAAGGATTCTGATTTTTCTGGGAGGAAGGAGAACCTTCAATGTCTTTACTTCCCCTGCCTAGATACTGCATTAAACATTTGTCAGATATCTATCCTGGAAATTACGTGCCTAATTATGATTTTACTCTTTTGCCAATGTGAAAAACGGTGTTCAATAATAGTCTCCTGGTGATTACATCTGAAATATTATTACTAATGATCTTATAGGAGTAGCCACCCCAGCAGAGAGAAGGGAGTTAGAGCGCCTCAGCAGAGGTTACTTCAGTATATTTTGAGAAAATCCATTTTAATAGTATAATCAATACATGATTCAGTTTGTAGTCCTTAAAAAGTCAGGGAGTACACAAAGACTGACCTTCACTCTGGCTGCTTTTACAAAAGCCCTGAAGACCTGCCAGGACTAATCCTACCTTTGAGGAGTCCTGATGATGCACATTTTCTACAGTAATTAGATAGAACTGTCCATTGTGTAGTATAGCTGGTAAAGTGCATTGCAAAATCAATAGCAAGCAAAGAGAGGCATTTTGGTGAAATCTGTGATTTGTTCAGGTCAGTACAATGAACATTCAGTCAAAGATAATTTGAAACTGTCTCCTTGACGTCTGTTTCGTTATTTACCGTGTCTGCGTCTATTTATGTCAGAACAGACGGTGAAAGGACTCAAGATACAGCTTTGCTCAAAAAAAGCACCTTTATGGTTTCCCAGCTACAACATGCTGTTCCAGTAAGGATTAGGCATCTTTACCTAATATATTAAGTAGTTGCAAACCAGATGATTATGAACTCATTTAGTCCAACACTGAGTAATGTTGGTTTTATTGTTGTATTGATTGAGAGGTGATTGATTTTGAGTCCTACTAAAGGCTTTGCTCTAGGAATTGTCAGCTGCTCTACCATTTTGGTCCAGACTGAAGTAATGAGACTGCTACTAGATAGTGACACCAATGTGGAAACGCTAAAAGCTGCAGCTCACAAAGTGGCCGCTTGAGGCTGGCTCCACAAGCAAGTCGATCCCTACAGGCCCTAGTGTGAAAATGCCCAACTTTACAGCAGAAATGAACCTGTTTACATCCTGGTACAAAAACGGTTTTAATTTCTATAGCTAATTTGCTCATTAATGACAACTGTACAAGAGGAGAATTTTAATAAAAGCCACTAATTTGAATTGTATTAAGGAGTCAGTTCTGAGTGCTCCCCCCATGCTCATTTTTGGAGTAGCTGGGAGTTAGCAGTCAAAACTGCTTTTTAGGAAACCTGTGATGTCTCAGATGGTTCATCCATCTTCATAAACTGTAAGTGTTTCCACACAATGTATCCTACATGACACAGGTAATGCCGTAACATTTAATCCAGTGACAAGTTGACAGTTGTGAGTTTGATTGAAATATTTTGACAACTCTGATAAATTGTTAGGACATTTTGTGAAGAAATTCTTGCTGCCCTTGCAGGATGACATTTGTAAGCCTCATCAGAAAGCTCCTCATCTGGTCAGATTCTCAGATTGTCTAATGCGTCAAATACCTGCAGAACTAATGACATTCCTGTCAGCTTATGTGTAAAGTGCAAAAAAGCAAATGTTATCATCCTAATACGCTAAAGTAAGACTGTAAACTTGTTAAACATTCCACAGACAAACATCAGCATGTTAGCGTTGCCACTGTGGTCGTGTTAAACATGATGACAAAGCATTTAGCTGCAAGTCTTGTCAACGATTCGGCTATTTGTTACATGAAAATGCTTTTAAGATACAAACAGCTGACATGTAAAAGGTAAAAGCTGGATGCTCGACTCTTACACCTAAGTTCAGGGGCTTTTTGCTGGGATGGCTTGGGTCCTCTTGTCCCTTTAGAAGGAAGCAAATCAATACAAAGTTGTCCTGAATGGTCAACTTCATCCGATGATAAAACATTACTATCCTGATGGGAGTGGTCTGTTCCAGGGGGCCACAAGAGATCACTGAATGGTTTGATAAGTGTGGAAATTACGTGCATCATATGTTGTAGCTTCAGTCGCTAGATCTCAACCCAGCTGAACACATGTGAGAGATTTTAGACCGACTTGTTCGACAAATCACCGTCGCCATCATTAAAACACAAAATCAATGAATAGCGTTTGAAAGAATGACGTTCATTCCTTCCACAGAAACCTGGAGAATCAATGCCAAGGAGCACTGAAGCTGTTCTGTCAGCACATGGCAGCCCAACATGTTACCAAGACACTTTATGTTTTGTTTTTTTTCCCCTTTAATCCGTCGCCTGTCTGCGTCACATCTCCTCCCAGTGTATAAAATATAATTACTTATTATTCTGAGGAATCCACGCTTTTCCCACTTGGTGACTAATTGGTGTCGGTGAAGAAAAATATTGTGGAGTGAAGCACTTCTTGGGTTGAACTTGGGTTCATTAGTAGTTACAGAGCAACACATTGATACTTGAAAACACAGCAATCAGGTTGAAAGCTGTTTTTCCAGAGAGAACTGTTTCCTCAGCTGCTGCGTGTATAGCTTAGAGCAGTGTTTTAGCCCTCCATCACTGCCACTCATTGTGTTTTACTTGACCAGTTTTTGCTGCGTAAGTCCCAGACAGAGTGACCTTTGTTTGGGTGTTTTCTCGTTTATAGAGACAATAACATCTGCAGGTTATTTATGATTGCAAGGGAGTTTTTTTTTTTTTTAGATGACAATAGCAGCAGTGGATAGTACGCAAAGAAGGCCTCTTGCCATGCGTAAAGCGAGAGGGAAGTCTACCTTTGTATCAGTTCAAACTCATCTTTCATGGTTCGCATGTTGCATCTGTGTAATGGATGCAGTTTTGACCTTTTCACATAGTGATAAACTGTGGTGCCAAAATTGCCCCCTGCAGCTCTGATAAGGCAGATCAACCATGTACCGAGCAGTTTGCAGCTTGAAAGCCTTCACCTGTACATTGGACTAAAGACCTTAAAGTTTTATTGTGCACCGGTTTGTAGCAGAGTGCCTCCTGCTGATCCTGAAAATGCAGTTTTAACTCTTTTTTTTTTTTTGGAGGCTGTACTTTGTGTTAAATTTTTAATTTGAGGTTGAAAAATGCAGCTTGTGTTTTCTTTGAGAGCTGCTTTTGTATTACCTGAAGGAATTATACAGTATAGGAGTTCAATATGTCTCAGGTTACCATGAACCACCAAATTGATTTCTGTGGTCGAGGTTGCAGCCTGGAGCACATCTTTTATTCTCCTTGCTTTGAGAAGAAAAACAAATAATGTCACGCACACCATTCTACTGTGTTATCACTTGAAATGTATTGCTATATTGCTCTATTTGGTGAGGGAAATAAGCAATAGCCTAAAGGGAACAGGTCATCAAGTCATATTATTCCACCTGGTCATGCAGAGTGCAGGAAAAGGTTTTTGTAAAAAGCCAGCAAAGTCCTCTTTCCCCTTTAGTTAAACTACCAACGTAATCTTTTGTGACAGCAAAACGCCACTTGTGACCTTAATAGAGAAAAATAGTGTAAGCAAGAAAATATGGCTTCTTGTGGATTTTTTTTTTTTTTGAGGGTATGCACAAGAAAACATAGTCAGGATTTTGTAAACACCATCGCCATGGTAACAAGGCAAAATCGCAACCGCTGTGCATTCAGGAGATCTCATGTTTGCTATTCCTTGTCCATGTTCCCGCGCTCTGACGTTGTTTACAGACCTGTTAAACGGAGGCTTTAGCTCATTACCTCTGTTACACTCGGCTGGTAAGCTTTGCAACACTTGAATCAAATGGCAAAGACATAATTGGATTCAAATGAGATTTTAACCTCTTAGAATGAGTTTCTCTTTTCTTTTCTCTTTCTGTGTTGGAAGATGCTAAAATTTTTTAATGCTTTTCATATTAAATGCTAATGAGGAATAGGTAGGTTAAAGCAAAGCCTTTTCACAGCTCGTTAATTATCAGAAAGAGCTTAAAGGTTGTGGCTGCTATTACTCTCAGGAAAAAAAAAATTTTAATGTTTGAAGAAGGTCTACTCTCACCTGTTTTTTTTTTTTTAGACCGTTTTAGCGCAGGGCATCATTATTCATCTAATGTGATTAAATTATTTAAAACAGATTAAACAAAACAGACATGCAAAGACATTTTCACCTTGAGTAACTTCAACCTGCCTCATTTCAACACAGTTCATTTGCAACATTAAAAAAAACTCAAGTTAAGAGCACTCATCTTTTTTCTCTGGTAAAACAGAAAACAGGCATAAAAGGATATTATTCTCATGAGTTTTCTATTTTTGGTGAGACACAGCAGTCCTAGATCTTGCAGCATTTGTTTTTTTTTTACTGAAAACTGGAAATTTAACTTAAAAGTTCATGCAAAACAAACCAACATTTTGACATGAGTAAAGCAATCAATGGGGCCTTTTGAGGAACAACAATCTGAATACAATGTTCACATATTGCACGTGCCATACTCAGGTTTCTATTTGCACATTTAGGAGATACAGAGCAGCTTTAATATTAATTTGCAATTGTGTGTCTGGACATCTAGTGAACACAAGTTCAGTATTTGTTCTCTCTCTATATATATATTTTTTCTGTTTATTGTTTTATTTGTTCTTCTGAAACGGATGCTGTTGAAAACTATACTGAAAGTTGTAAAAGCAAACTAAAAGAGTAGAGCTGCATTGAAATTCTAGAGAAACAACTTTTTTTTTTGTTTTTTACATTATACATCTTGTTACAACCCATTTTGAATGTAAAAATAATAAGCGCAGGTTTAACCAGGAGTAGTTGTTTGTCATACTTTTTGTAATGTAAAAAATATGTGTTTTTAAAAACAAAAGGTGTAAAATGTAAAAATGAAGAACATTTTCTTTAAAACAGAGACATTTAAGACATTTTCTTTAGAACATTTTTTTTCATATGCTGGTCAACTTTGTAGAAAGAAACTGTCCAAATTAAACATGTACAGTCTGTGTTTGTTTTACTGCACTTCATTTATCTGTATCAACTACAATATTTATCTTTGCTGTTTTTTTAAAATGTTTTTTTTTCTCCTACTCTGATCTCCACTTCAGTAGTATTTTTTATCCCTGTCTCTATTCTGAAGCTTTCTATGGAGATATGTGTCTATGTGTCATTTGCAACCTAACTTACTGAACATTTTATTTCTAAAAACATGCTAAAAATAACTTTTTTGTCCTACTCCATATGTGACAGTTTTTTTTTCAGGTTTACCTTGTGATGAAAAGAGACATCCAAAAATTCAATGTGTAAAAACCCTCAGCTTTGATTTGTCAAGAAAATAAATGTTATCTGAGGTTTATATTGCTTTTCTGGAACTGTATGTATATCAGTGGGTACTACTTCATTTGCAAGAACATTTCTGAAAGCTTGGAAAACAAACAAAACACATTATCTTAATGTAAATAAGTTTCACAGCGATATCTGTGACTTAAAATGTTTACCCTGGTCATGTGTAGTGTTTTGCCTTCAGATGAAATCTCAGTGACAAGGTGGAAAAGCTTTCAGCGCCCACCATGAGGTTGAACGGTTGACAAATGGCCACGGGTAAGGACATTTTATGACATTCAGCTATACATTTAATATCTATATATCACGAACAGTGGCAGAGAATGGAAAAATGCAAGTAGGTACAACATTTTTCAAGCCCCTGCAGTGACACATTGGATAAGGTGCGTGTAGTGCGGGGTAACTAGATTGGACAGACTATTACTCAGCAGGAAGTGGACAGTAAATAAAAGGGTGTGGTATCACCTGCTGAATGTTCCCTCCTGAGGCCCGTCTTTCACATTTTCGGATGTTTTTTTCTGCACGGAAACGGTGTTGCGATGCAGAGCTCAACGCGGAGGTAACAAAGAAAGATGTGATGTTTATTTTTGAGGCTCCTGCAGAGAGTGCTCACAGCAATGATGTTGGGAGAGAAAACAGGGTGAGGAGGGGGAGAGTCGCTGGCGTTGATCCTGGTGCGTCTCCTTCAAACGCCGGCGTCTCTTCCCTCCAGCGCCAGCATATGCATCGGGCGTCACGTATGCGCACCAAAACACACTCGTATGTGCACACCTTCATGCTTCAGCCCCCATAGACTGTTTGCTTCTCCTTCAATTACATCCCCGTGTCTCGCAGAATTACTCACTCTTAGCTCCTCAGCAGGCCCTTTGTTTCCAAGGCAACAAGACTTAGAGGAAGCATTGGGTTTGCTGTATTCTAGTCCGTCAGCTTTTTAAAGCTTCCCCAGCTTGATGGAAAAAGTTGACCAGATATAGGGACGTGTTTTGTGCTTTCCAGGTGCTGAACTAAGGAGCATGCGGTAAAATCCTTGTTGTTGCTTTTGTTGTTTGATGCTGTCTGTTGATGCTTAACGCAGCACTGACACCGTTGTCACACTTCTTTACTTATTGCAGGTCAAAAAGCCCTCTTGAGACACTCCTGGCTTCCTTGCAATTGACATGCAGATGCCAGTAACGAGCCCTGTAAGGCAAGGCACGTTTATTTTATAGCACCATTCACTCACAAGGCAACTCAGGGCACTTTAGGGAGGCATAGAAATGCATTTAGAAAGGAACACTGAAATTAAAATCACAGAATGAATGCAAGATATTAAGACATTAAAATTAAAGTATTATATTAAAACGATAGAAATAAAACATGATTTAAAGCCAATAAAAGTGCATTTAAAATACAAGAATGAATAATTAAGAATGAAGATAATTAATCTGAGAAAGCTGTAGTGAATAATAATGTTTGCAGGCCTGATATAAATGAGTTGACAGTTTTAGAAGACCTCTGGTTAAGTTAGTTCCAAAGATGAGGTGCATTATAACTGAATGCTGCTTCACTTTGTTTGTTTTTGGTTCTGTAAACGGTGAACGTGTTCCTGATGACCTGAGGGGTCTGGATGCTGCAAACGCAAGGCGGTTCCTCCCTATAAAAAGGCTTAAGATGAACCCTGAGTGATGGGACACTGACATGGAAAAAACACAGTTCACACCAGAATCAACCGAAGCTTGAGGAGAGAAAAGCTTTTCCCTTTTTCTGTTTCCGTGTCTGGAAACCCAGCCATTTATTGCCCCAAATGATTGAGTCCAATAGGGAATCTTTTTTTTTTTTTTTAAATTGCAACCCACATTCTGTTTTTTTTTTTTTTCACACATTGAAACTTGTCCAATATTGCAATCATATAATATATGTACAAGCATTTTCTGAATCAATGACATTGTTAAGAAATAATGGTGAAAATTGGGACTTTTATTTTTAATGGTTCCTGAGATATTGTTGTCCAAATATAGCTTTTCAATATTCAATGCAAAAACTAATAACCTGAAAGTGGGTTAACATGCTGTTTTTTTTTTTGTTTGTTTTTTTTTTCAATTTTGGCAAAGTATGTCATATACCAATCAAAAAATTCCAAGTATCCATATTTTATGATATGCAATGTTCAAGCAAGCCAGTGATGGTTGAGCAGAAAGTATTTTAAAAATGTTATGATTTGACATGAAGTTCATTTGCAAAAACAGATAACTCTATTTTTTTTTGATAGATTTTTAGAAAACTTTTTTGTTGTTGTTGTTTGCTTGAGATAATCTCAGTCAAAGGGAAGTTGAGTGGATTTGACTCCATGGAAATGACATAACAAAAATAGATGCAACTTAAGTTTAACTGATATTGTTTCAGTTAAGACGATGGAAAAGTGGGTTTTCTGAAGGTTTGTGAAGATGGAGTTCTCAGTTTTTGCAAATGAACTCTTCACATGGACTGACCCTCCAGCTTTGACCACTGACAACTACAAATGAAACAGATCCAGCTGCGTTCCGGCCATAATGCTGGTTCCTGCTTTCTTTGTGTGTCCTTCAGGCTGCTTGGACAACACTGTGGTGACCACTGTGGCGCGGTGGCAGATTCTCACCAACACGTCCTTCCCACTTATCGCTGACTTGAGGTGTCACAGGACCAACAGCAGCGGTGACAGTTGAAGCGAACTGATGTGACGACTCAACCTTGAGGACGGCACGCCACCTCTGAAGGCAGGTCACCTCTCAACCTGTCCGGGAGGTGTCTGTATTCACTGGACAGCCTTCCTTCTCAACTGGGTTTAGTACTGCCAATATTGAAGAATCGCTACGTCCTGACTGCTTAAACTAGGCTAGTATTCTGGGAATTACGTATGTTTTTAGGTCCAATGTCATTGCTTAGTGTCAGTGCAAACAACAGTGTGTGCTGCTGCATGCAAGAGACTGGAGTTCACATCCTGTCTGGGACCTGCAAATGACAATCTTTGATAAGGTCGGCTCAAACATGGCCCATTAAGCCACCGCTGCATCTTAAGTATGTCGAAAAAAATGTCATTGCTCTGCTACAATCCACTAAACTGTTTCTCTCCAAAGATCCTGTGGTCGCTTGTTGCAGGGCGTACCAACTGGGCAAATATAAAACATGAAAAACAACCTTCCACTTCACAAGCAGGAAGGTTTTCCAGTGCATGCTGAGGTTTTTAATCCTTTATGGGGCACGTGACCATATGCCATATGCATTTTTATTTAAAAAAAATTAAAAATACATAGAGAAAATCAATCTTCTTCATCTTCAAACACGTATGAATCATCAACTCTTCAAACATTTTGCTGGTAAAATAAGTGAGCTGTGAAGTCCACCATTTGTTATCAGTTGGAACAGTTCAGATCTATTCCTTTAAAACCAGCTGGTAACTGAGAGCAAAATCTGATGTAAATGAAGCAATGATAAAATGGACAACTTATGATGGAAATATCAGGTGATACATTTTTTGTACATCGTAGACTGGACTTACTGATTAGTCACCTGTTGGTTGAACACACCACAGTGGGACGACTCTCAGCAGCAGCTCTCAGTGTTAAAAGATGATCTTAAAAAAGTTCTATCATATTGAACACCAACCTTTATATAAATCCTGTCCAGTAATAATCATACAAACCTCAAGACCTGCAAACAACCTTAACACTTGGAAACCAAAAACAGTTCAGAGTTGACTTTGTTTTGTTGTATTTATTTGAATCCAGTTTTTTGGAGGGGCAATTTGTAGTTTCCAATCAGCGTGTTTTTGGGGATTGTGGAAGGAAACCGGAGCACCCGGGGAAAACCCACGCAAGCACTGGGAGAACACGAACACCACATAGAGACAACCAGCCGGACAGACAGACAAAGGAGGTGGAGGCGTCTCTGTGAGGCTGCAGTGTTAACCGCTGAACCTCTGTGCTGCCCTGAGGGGAGACAGTGGAGAGAGGGGAGAGACAGGGGGGAGAGAGAGGGTTGAGAAACAGACCTGCAGGAGGTGAAAAAAGACTTGGAGGATGAGGTAAAGAATGAAAAGGTTCCTGTCAAGAAATAAGGCATGGGATGCTTCGGTTTCTTGAGAGGACTGATGACTGGAAAGACGCTCGCTCACCGTTGTCTGCTTCTCAGGTGAAAAGCTCACTACTGCCCCTAGAGGCGGTGGCACTTCCGTTGTGTGACTGGACATGCAGCATTTTCTTTCTGCATTTGTTTTCATTTATGCAGTGCGTCTGTCTATGCAGCATTTTCCTTTTGCAGCACGTTTCTGTTTATGCAACACATTCATCTATATGCAGCTCGTTTGTGTATATGCACGTCATTTGCCACCATAGTTAAGTATTGTCTCCACACACTGTGAGAAAGTACAACTAAATTAAAATACTTTGCTTTCTTCTGAATGGCAAAGCGCCACATCAACCTCCATTTTCAAACCACAGAGATACAAAATGAGCCTTTTTTTGTAGTTAATTGTGGTGTTCCCACAGCCTGGATGCATCAGTTTAGTAACTTCCTGGACATACAGTAAAGCATACAAAGCACGAGGAGAATAACGGAGTCAAGAGGTTGACGTACATGACTCTCGTTTGGCAGAAAAAGAAGAGAGGTCATAATCTTTGGTTTCCTCCAACAGCATCAGATCATCGACCTCAGCAGGAAGGGAGCAGACCTACGGTGTGAGATCAGACATTAGGGCAGCCGGACTGGGCTTGGGAGACCACCACCGCTCTCACAGTAATCATATGACTGCAGGAGCTCAAGCACTGAAAACACTTCCAGCGCTGTAGCCACCTCTGCATACTAAAAGCATAAGACAATGAAAGCATTGAAGTACAGAGTGTGCGTGAATTAACACTTCAACACGGTGACAACAACATAAAGTAACCATTGTACTTTGCTGGGAAATTTATTCTTTTTCATTCCAAAAAAAAAAAAAAAAATCCTCATAAACAGTGAAGGCCTTTTTAGAAAGAGTGCCAAGAATTCAAATGAGTCAAAAAAAAAAAATGAGATGACAGAGAGAGAAAGTGTTTGATAAATTGATAATATCAGGTCAATGTGACTTTAGTTCAAAGACGGACCTGACTGTTTATCTTGTAACCAACCTTTTAGGATGAGATACCAATTTAGAGCAGAACCTTTTCTATAAACTAAGAGTACGCATAAAAGGAAATCTCTTTATCAACCACCCAAAAGTCATTAAATACAAAACACTGACAGATTAGGGAACACGTTTGTATGTAGTTGCTAAATTAATTACATTTTTCTAATTATTGGCAACAGTGCACTGCATCTGGGTGTATAATTCAGATAACAAAAGAATGTCCGATATTATCTCTTATTTGTATGAAGCTGAACTGTTTTCTTGCAAATAGAGGAATTATCAGACTGACGGGGTCCTGCAGGCTCAGCCTTGCTTTTGACCTGCCACTGAAAACAAGCCAGATGAAGATGGAAAGGCTAACCTTAAGAGACATCGCAAGCATTCATTATCATGCTGTCTTTGGCATTCTCTGGGATACGTGATATTTAACAAAGAGACTTTTCTTTGCCCCACTTTTAATTAGCACAGAGGAAAATGACCTTTTTGAATTGTCAGAGCCTGTGTCACCGTCAAAGAGGAAATTGGAGAAATCTGTTTTTAGATATTAGCTATATAGCTGTGTCTGGATTTGAACTTAGAAGCTTGGGAATCAAAATCAGACAAAGTTGCTTCAGTGGCTTGCTTCCATTAAACATATTTATATATATATATATTGCATTTGTTGTTTGTAGTTTAAGCAGTGTTTTGGTGAAAAAAAAAAAAAAAGCATTCCAAGGGTTCAAAGTTTGAATAATATCACATGAAATAGTGTAGCCACACAGTTCCTTTTGGAAAATGTTCATGCATATAGTCAGATAAACAAGGAATGAAAGATATCTCAAAGCATCATATTTCATATTGGGAAACTGTGGCTTGGGCTGCAAGGTGGCGCAGTTTGTAGCACTGTTGCCTCGCAGCAAGAAGGTCACCGGTTCAGCGTGGGTTCTCTCTGGGTTCTCCAGCTTCCTCCCACACAGTCCAAAAGCATGCTGAGGTTAATTGGTGATTCTCAATTGTCTGTAGGTGTGAATGTGAGTGTGCTTGGTTGCCTGTCTCTAAGTGTGGCCCTGTGATAGAATGGTGACCTGTCCAGGGTGTCCCCTGCTTTTTCCCTAAGTTGGCTGGGATAGACTGCAGCCCCCTTGCGACCCTAGTGAGGATTAAGCGGTGTATAGCTGGTGGTTGAATGGATGGATAAAATATGGATATTTATTAAGATACATAAAGATAAAATCTGATAAAAATGTTGCCAGAAAACATACTTTTAAAATGATGGAATGGAATACTTTAATGTTCAAAAACTGTTAAAACGGTGAAAATATCTGTAAAATAATAATATTTTTAAAGCTGATTTTATATAGTACAACTGTTTTTTTTGTTTTTTTTTTTACAGTCAACATGTAAAGTAATAACAATGATTGATGATGGCAATTTTGCCAGATAGTATCTGTAATTTAATGATTTACTGTTTTTTCTGTCCTTAACATACATTATATTCCCTCCAGACAATGGCAAATATCTGCAAAAATAATTATATTTTTTACTGATTTAAATACAATAAAATAATGTAATTTTATGGTCAAATGTTGAGAAAAAGGAATCACTATTTTTGACATTATGTACAAGTATGGCCTGTTTTTATGTTTTAGTTTTATTTAGGGTTAGCATGTAAATTAATTCAATTTTTTAAATTATCTGTAATCTAACAAAACAGAAAAATCAGTGAAATAACCAAAAAAAATGTTAAAAATATCACAATTAAAAACTGCTCAAACTCTTTCTTCTCTTTTCTTTTCTTTTCTTTTCTTTTCTTTCACAGTGCATGCACTGTTCTTGCTGGCTACAGAGCAGATGCATGTCCCTAATCTGAGCTCAGAGTTTTAGTGCAAAAAGGAAGAGAAACAAGTGCGAAACATTCAGAGGAAAACTGAGCCGGGTCTGTTGAGGGATGGTCTATTAGCCGACATGCTGACTCCTTCTAATCTGAACAGAAACAGAACTAAACAGAACACAAGCCGACATCTGGTAATAAAAAATTCAACCAGAAATTCATCTCATCTCACATCTTGAGGAGAGACGAGAACTGACAGAACTATGACCAATTCTGTGTTGTATAAAGAAGTACAACATACAGTTGAAATATACAAACATGACAGGAGCAGAACAGACAAATGTGTGTAGCCTACATATCATACATTGATAGTACACGTCTCTTTTTATGAGTACTGCACTCTTTTGTGTGTCACGTCTTTTTTGTACTTCACTGCTTGTGTGTTATATAATAAAATAAAAATGTTTGACGCTGTATATGCTGGTCACATTTTGCCACTGTATCACTTGAATTTATACTGTAAGTTACCATGAACACAGTTCTGCTCATCTGACAGAGATCATAAAACAAGCTGTAAAAAAAACAACGGACAGATGATGTAGCTGTGCCGCGTGTTACATTTAATTGATGTTTTTAAACGACAGCTCCGAAGCAAGAATGTGTCATTTCATTAAACGCCTGTTGCCTCGACTCCTCTCGCTCCTCGTTCTTTACCTCCTCCTCTGGCATCTCAGGTGGGAGGGGTGAGGACGTGAGGAGAGAAGGTGAGGAAGGCAAAGGAGGATGTACAAACTGAGAAATGAGAAGAGGGGGAAAGTCATGCTGGTGGGATTTACAGGGCAGAACTGGAGGAAACAAATAGTCATAACTCGCCTGAGGTTAGGACATGCACGGCTCAGACATAAACTCTGCAGAATAAAAAAGCACCCAACTGGGCTGTGTGCACACTGCAGTCAACCAGGAACATTCAAACATGTATTGCTTGAGTGCAACAGATACAATGAGGAAGAAAAACTTTAACATCGGAAGATTGGAAGAACCATATGGAAATTGCTTGGTGTTTTGATAAAAGACTTAGAGAAGACGGGAATAGGATCTATAATGTAGTGTTTTTGTGCCTGTCCACTCCCTCATACTCCAGTCCTAGGGTGACCAGTCGTCTTGTTTTCACGTCCTGTCCTGGCCGTCCTGGTTGCTTTTTATAAAGTGACTGTAACTATTTTCTGTCCATACAGAGGAGGCACACTTGAAATGTATTGAAATTATAAGGCATCTTTGAGTAAACTTCAAGTATCATGTGAGTCTCCCATTGCCGGGTCGAGTGTCCTGGTTTTCGCTAATCAAAATATGGTCACCCTATCCAATCCAGCAGGTGGCAGTAATGTACCTATAAGCTGCTTCCCAACTGCCAATGAAACCCAAAACAGAAGAAGAAAGAAGAAGTTTCCACCTGAGGATCATGACCATGATTGTTCCTGGTGATACAGAGAGCTACTCAGTAGGTTGATGAGGGCGTATCGAACAGGGAAGAAGACTGGAAACCAAAAGGAATCTTATGTACGATCAGAAGGCTTTTGCTAAGTGAAACAAAAAAACGGGGCCCAAGAGAAAATTCCTCTGGAAATTTGAATACATCTTCAGATTGGTTTTCTGATGGTTTTCTTCCAAGTGAGACATTGGATTCCCCAAGATCAAGCTACATTTCCTGAATTCCAGAGGATTACAGGTGCACCTACAGACTTCAGAGAAGATGGCATCATTAAAAAATGTGAACTCGCTGTTGCCTTTCTGCATGATGGAGGCCACAAGGTTGACCAACACCAGCTGAAAAGGTAGGTTTTTATAAATGACAGATGACGTGCTGGACATTTCTGGTGAGTAGTAGACATCTACTTTTACACTCCTCATGTCTTCTTCAGATGAGTCACATAATCGGTTTAAAACCCCCAAGGTGTGGAAACAGGAAAGGACAGAAAAATGAGCACCACCATGCTGCAGCTTCGACGTCAGATTGTTGTTCTGCATCATGCAAGTTAAAATGGAGGTTTGTAGCGGATCTGGTAAACCTAGCAACAGGGTGTATTTTATCACAAACCACAATCTTTTTCAAAACCTAGTAGTTTTATCAAAGGACAAAATGAGACCGATTAAAAAAAATAAAACAAAATTTCTGTCTCCTTGGTGAAAGTCCACTGACTTATACCTCTTCCATCCTTTTCCAGACTCAGAATATGGCCTTTTGTGCCGCTTTGTAAGTACTAAATTGCAGCTACACTGCCATCACATGGGTGATAATGTCCTCCTGAGCCTACTAAAAGGTGGAGGAGGTCCCTGCCTGCCTGTACGTGTGGGAATGATGTGTGTCGATAACCCCTAATGGTACAACAACATCCAAACTGGGTGTGTAAATGCAATCTAGCCACAGTGTATGCATTTTGAGACTTTAGCAGGCACAGATAAATCCAAGCTTTTAAAACACATGGAGCCGTTTTGAGAGGAACTCTAGAACAAAAATACGTTGAAATGGTGTTGAACTGCATTTGCAGCCTTTTGGCTACTGTTTTTTTTATTTTTTTATTTTATTTTTATAACATTATGCTTCACTAAGACAGAGTGAACTCAGAAGTAAGAGTGGCTTTGAGTTGAACTGTAGAGTTGCATCATCCAAGTTCCCAAGATCCTCACAGTTACTTCATAAATGTCCTCAGGAGAAGGAGGCCTCCAGGAGGGTTTTTTCTTTTCTGTTTCTTGTGATAAAAATATTTTCACAGAAATGGCAGCATGACTGTAAAAAGTAATCCCCACAACTAATTGAAAAGTGACATCAAACCAGCGTTTCTGTGTATGCATGCTGCTCGTATGCCTGTCTACAAAAATAATGAGTCAGAAACATTACCAAACACAATCAAAGTGTCAAAGTCTCTGGTGCTCGACTGACTGTGAATATGAGTCACACATGGAAAAGTGATGGAAGCCATGGTCCTTCCTCAGACCACGTTTGTCTCTTTTGCCCCTTATTTCCCTTTCTTTTTGATAAAAAGCCAGACAGACATTTAACTATCGTAACTTCACGTGCATGGCCACGCACATGTGAACATACACGCTTCGTCTCTCGGGGAAATAATTATTTTCCCTCCTGGCTCCCCTCTCGAAGCCAAACTCCAGCACTGAATCAGTGTCAGAGCAGCAGAGGAAAAAGGCTTCAAACTGTCTCCCTCCCTCGCTCTCGTGGGCATCAGTGGTAGTGACAGTCGCGTCTGATGGACAGGGCAGAAAAGAAGGTGGACTTACTTAAATAGCAGCGAGGAGAAGAGGTAGAGACGCTCTGTCGCCTTCTCAAATGTCAGTCCTCGGGTCAGTGGCTAAATACTTGCAGAATTCTTCATTGCATTTAATCTGGACAAAGAGGAGAAATGAGATGAAGTGCAAAGCGGAGAAGATACAGAGACAGGATACAATAATGATGAAGTGCTTTTTAGAAGCAGTGTAAGAAGCAATCAGATCATTTAATGATATAAAAGAACCAATATCTGAATGAAAGATTTTTATAGAAGTGAAGTTCCTGCATTTAAAATCCATTTCAAGCACAATTACTGAATTATGAGCTAAATACAGTAAAAGATTACTGGTTCATGCTCGAGTCCACTGCTCCACTCAGATAACATTCTCGTCTTAATGCAGCACACATCCAACATACCATTTGAATCATGGCGATGGACTTTTGCTGCACACCTGTGCACACTGCAAACCCAAAAGAAAGCTTGAAACTTTTGCTATCCTACAAATATGTATGCATGTTTTTTTTTTTTTTTTTTAATGTTTGATGAAATATTTTCCAAGTTTAACCTTGTAGGCCTCAAACAGTTATTTAAATGGAAACTGCTGGAAGTATTTTGAGAAAACAAAGAACCCGTGTTTGTTGTAACGGCTAACAAGGGGCCCTATCTAGATTCGAGGCCTTGCACAGTTGACTTATATTCCGCAGGCTACGCTGCACTACATGAAAGCAATTGCAATTTTGGTGTCTTGTGTGAAGAACTGCTGTTATACGTAATTCAATCTTCTGCTAAGCTCTCCCCATGAATTGAAGAAGATCTTAGAAAGCAAAGGGGGGTTGACGTAATTTTGACTGGTGCCTATTCTCTCTATAGAGCAACTGGGAAGGGACTTAGTCCTTGTTTCTCCTGTTAGCACACAAAGAAGATACGGTGCTCGTATACGTCCATAACCATTATCCATGTAAACCCTGAGCTCCAGTCTTCCCAGCTGTGGGGCTTCTCTCAGATGTTGGAATTACAGAAATGTAGAAGCACCGCGAGGGATTAGTGGAAATGAATCCACATAGGATTTTCTGTGCAAGTATACACAAGGATGAGTTTTTCAGCACTGCTTGAAGTGTAGGTTTTTCCTGCTGTGTACTTGAAAGCATGCGTTTTGAAGAAGTATCGTAACTCCATTATTGAGACCGCATAAAAAGGAAAGAATATATTTATAGCAAGTATTCTAAGATATGATTTAAGTCCCACCAAGGTAACTTGCCTGGATGTCTATCTGACGGTCTTTGAAAAATCCAGCTGCTGGTGCATCAATGCTGCATCAACCTTCTTGACTCATGCAAAGAGGGTGGACTTGTCAGCTCCTCTCAGCTTCACGTGTTTGCCTACATTTGCCTTTGCCTCGGTTATCTGGCTGATGTTAAAAGGTTGTCTGTCAGAGGTGTATTGGTATATGTAAAAATGCCAGCGGAGCTCGAATGCAGTGAATAAATCTCGTGCTTTATTTTGAACTGCTGCTGTAAGAGCGCAAGAAGAACAGCAGAAATGTTTGTTGACGGAAACATCATGTCCACTCCTTTCTTACATCTGTCTCAACCGAGCACACTCAGCTTCAGGAATGTGGCTTTTCCTTATCGTGCACTTATCAGGGGTTTGGATCCACAGCACTTTGGAAGAGAAAAAGACTCATTTTGCTTTACATTAGGCCTCATTACTATTTGATGCAGCATTCAGTAACCACAGATTCAGATCCACACAAGCGAGAAATGTGTTTATCAGCCTAAAACATTATCAATGAGTTAACTGTATGTGTCTTTCATGTCAGATTCGGTGGTGGAATATGAGGTTAAACAGACTGAAAGCAGGTTAATGGTTCCAGATTTGGATACGTTCCTCCTACATCTTGCATAAGATTAAACTGCTGAACTTAACCATGCATTTTATGTTTCAATCCAATTCCCTGGAGAAGTCTGGCAGACTTGCAGGAGCTCAGATCAGTTTAGAACAGAGAAATACAGAAGCACTGTGTATGTTAAGAACTGGACGTTTTACGCAACAAATACAGAACTTTCACAGATGGTTTAAAAGTTTTCAATTCGGTGTTAATTTATCACCAGCTTCTATAATAAACTCTAATCCTTTTTTAGGCAGGGGTAAATTTGTTGAAGCGAGGGCTCATGTGTGTGCAAACTTTACTGCAGATAGATGGAAACAAAAGCAAAATCTTAAAAATTTACCAGGCAGCTTTAAGTAAAATACAGGCATACCGTTGTGCACACAGCAAGTAGAAAATTAGATAACACTGTCCAATTAGGGAGTATTGTTGGGTATAAAAACCCAGCTGAAAACCAAAGAAACACGACTACATACACATCACAGCACTGTGGAATCAGATCATTTAGCATTGGATCGACAGGACATTTGCATTAAACCTTTGCACCGCCCACACAGCAGTGAAGTCTCAAGTAGTCTCACAGGAGGAGAAAAAATAAAAAGGTTTATTTACAGAGCAAGGATGTCTCTTTCCACGCACTGGGTGACATTCACAAGGCTTGCATCCACAGTGTTGTGAGGAGCAAGCAGTTTCCTCTGTTTACACTCATATATTTAAAGGTGACATGAGTAGCATTGTTTCATTAATGCATCACTGTCAAAAGACGCTGAAATTTCCCCCTTAGCTGCTATTTCTTCACCCAGCAGTCGTCTAATGGGCTGCACAGTTTCCTAGAAATGCAGGGCTGTTTTTCTTAGATTTCATGTTTGAATCTATTGATCTGATGCATGAGTTTTAACTTCGATTTTTTATTGTTTTTGTATTGTTTTTTTTTTTTTTTACCTATTCTTATCAGTTCTGGGTATTCAGCTAAATTTTAAATATGCAACTTTTCTGATTGTTGAAATATTTTGTAAAGACTCCTGAATGTTGTCATGATAGAAATTGGTTCAGGGCAAAAATTATAATAAAATAATAATAAAAAAATCTATAGATTGATCAGAGAGCTGTATAAGACGAAACGAACCAACAGGTCAAAGATAACGGCTCGTATAACGAATCGCTGACTGCTGTTGTAAAATTATGAGCACCCCACTCATGGGAGCCTTATTTTTTGTGTATGTGTTTCTGTTTTTTATGTCAGTGAAAGGGTAAGAAGCTGGTGCTGTAAGGGACAGCAGTATTGATTGCAGGTCTTAGGCTGCTCTCTTTAAAGCTCGCACATCAGTTCTAGCTCTGACACCATTGACATTCAGCTGAAATGGGGAGGGGGGAAAGCATGTTGATTACCCCCGAGGGGGAGACAGCAAGGGCATGCTTTGGTCATGGTGACCAGCCGCTCCATCAAATGCACATTCTTTTTGTCGCGTGCTCATTGTATGCTTACTTATACACAATCACGTGGCTTAAACATATGTGTGTCATTTATCAGCATAAAGCATCCCTTAGAGGAGGAACTTCAAATGGGCACCTACACACAACACGGCACTGGAGGCCTTCAGAGTCAGTTTGAACAATGAATTTTTAATGTTCTCATTTGGGCCCATCCTTCTGTTTGGGATTAATTTATAAATCGGGCAGGTTGATAGCTGTGGTCTTCTTTTTGCCCCCTTGTGACAGGAGATGGGTTAAGAGCTGTGGGGGTGTGTTTACTGAAGTCATGGCACTCTTGGGATGTTGTGCGGTAATGAAAGTTAGCGTGCAAATCTGGTCAGCAGAGTAAAGATGTTGTGTTATTGGAATCCATTAGTCTTTGCTTGTCCTCAAAAAATAATGCACATTCTGAGGTGACACGCTGTTTTCTGCAAGAAGCGATGAAGCGTAATGTGCCAAAACCATGGGGCCGTGTGTGTGTGTGTGAGGGAGTGTGTGTGAGGGAGTGTGTGTGAGAGAGTGTGTGTGAGAGAGTGTGTGTAAGTCAGGGTTTGTGGATTTAGAAAAGCTTCTTATTGTGATTTTTTTTTCTTTCCCCCTCATCAGTATCAGAACAATATCATGACCGACTTCCATTGAGTGGAGGGTAATTGTTAAAGGTGAGGATACGGCTTTTGTTTTCGGGACACATTTTTGGTCATTGTTGAGGGATTAAGTTTGATCTTTTGTTTATGAGATACCAATGGATCTGTGAACCTTTGATGAACTTCTGTATTCAGAATATTAAGTTTAAGAATGTGGAAAGCCTTGATGCTTCTTTTAGCAAGTGTATGAAACGCACCAATTTACAGTCGCTACCAGATCAGAACTCAAACACAAGGCTTGTTCAGACCATGGTGTTCTACCCGTGCAGAGCTTCGTGAGGCGCTCAACCGTATCCTACAAAGCCCAGATGAATAGGATGGAGAGGCACTAACTATGGCCTCTGGATTCAATTTATGGCCGTCTTAAGCTTCTGCATGCTTTATTGAAATCGGTTTTCACCAGAGCAGATGCATTGTTCTGTAATCTCCACACCACAGTAATGAACATAGGATTCTGTTCCGTTTGTTTCAGTGACATTGTGAAAGCCTTTAGCAGCCAGCAACGGTTGTGTGATGCATTTTTTAAGCCTTTTTTATGTATGAACTTTGTCAGCAGCCTACAACATCCTTGACTGCAAAAAGTTTCTTAAAGTCTGTAAAAAGTGAGCTTTGATGATGCAAAATTGAATAGTAGGTGCTAAATATTGCAAGCACTTTGATTTAGTCAGGCTAAAGGCTAACCTTATTGGATTATATAGTTCACATGTGCTCAAGGACAATGAAAAGGATCTTTATCAGCCTGTTTTGGAAGCATCAAATTCCTGAAACTGGTGTTGGCTGTTTTAGCTACTGCAAGGTCAGCAGAAGGTCATTTTTTTTGTGTGTTGAAACACATAAAGACCTACAATCACAAATGGGATGTAGTAAGGAAGACTTTCATCTCTGGCTTTCATATCGATTGAGAATGAGAGACTCATAAAAGTGAAGGCCCAGACAGATGAGTTTTATGATGCTGACACTAACGTCTTTGTTGAGAAGGATAGACGCCTCATCTTCAAACAAAGTAAGCAAGCATAAATACACTCTTTCTCTCTCGCTCACAACTGTCCACACAAACTGCCCACGTTGCCACATCACGTCTGTTGTTAACCTTCTAATAGCAGCTTTCTGAGTGCGGTGTCCATTGTTACCTCAGTTCGAGTGCCCTGGATTTTCTGTTTTTGTCATTGTATTGATAATAGTTTTTTGTGTGGTGATAGCAGTGGTCTTTGTTTAATATTACAAGCCTACGTGGTCAAGGATCATGAATTTGAATTACCTGTTCAATGGCTGATGTCATGATGACTGTGTGGATGACATGGATTGTGGGACGAGAGGGTGAACATATGTTTTAAAACCAATGCTGAAGCCTATAGGGAGAATGTAATAATGGTGACTGTTTAAGTTTGGTAATGGTTTATTGTGATCCTGAAGGATTCTTTTGTGCACTGGCTTTTATGAAATGCTCACTGGTGAGCAATCTGCTCTGCGACTGCCTACCTGTCCTCACATCTCAGGCTACTGTGAGTAAAATAACAAGATCACATGTCTGTTGTTCAATTTGAAGGCAACAGCCAACTGCTGGCTAACTTAGTTTAGCTTTTATGGCTACTTCATGCTTCCATGTCCACAGACCAGTAAGCAGAAAGCAGAAAGGTTTGTGTTCTTATTGCAATAGGTCTGCACAGGTAGTCTTATTCCTCCTACTGTCAAACACAAAAAACCCCCCCAAAAAACCACACGGGACAATTGTGAAAGGTTGGCTGTAACACATGTTTCGTGTGATTGTGATTATTCCTGAGGTGTGCCCACTACATTGATTGGACATAACACAGAATTTCTGGAGAAATTAGAACTTCCCTCTGTCCTCTGTTAATGGAAAAAGCATGTACAAATCAAAGACCTCCAAAGTGACTAATTTAATCACAGCTCTGTTAATCATGAATTATAAAGTTGTGGAAGGCCAAGAAGCTCCTTGTGCAGTCTCTCTTCATACCAAATACTTGTTTTAAGCACTGCTTGCATTCTTGGCACATGTGCAGTCGATACATTTGTAGTGTTGACGGTCTGCATGGACCCCCATGGATTTGGGTGGATAACGACAGTTAAGTCACATGTACCCTTGTGGACATGTAAAGCAGGAATTGGCCTTAAGACTGGAAGCCAGCGAGCGACATCTCTTGGGCTGATAAAATAAAGGTCCAAAAGTAAGCCAGTCACCATAGACCCTCATGTTAAAATGTTCAGCTTTACAGCAGAAATTAACAAGTTTACAGAACGGTGTGAAAAACAGTTTTGGTCTCTACAAGTAATTTCCCATTCGATGTTAACTGCACTGGGGGTGGACTTTTATTTATCTCAATTGTTTGAACCAACGGTGGGCACCACCACAGGAAGGTCCAGACATGTTTGCATGGCCCACCTCAGCTCCACTCATGCTCTACCTCTTTGCACATTTTTGGAGTTAAGAGAAATCAATCACTGCCAAGATGTGAACCGTTGGAGCCAACACACAGAGCTTCAAAGCTGCTGTTTAGGGAAACTTATAGGCGCCATCACAGAGGGTCTGTCAGTCTTTTTATAAAGCCAGTGGAGACATGGGAAGCTGCGTCCTTTGCTCTGTCCAGAGGTGAGAAAATCCTCACAGTGGTGCAAAGACACCAAGTGGTTGCTGGACATCAAACATAATCTGCACTAACCACAATGTATTGCTTCTTCCCTTTGTTTTTTTATATGGATCAAACAAATGAGATGTAAAGTGTAAACTGGTGAGCCTTCCACTTGCTAGTAGGTATCTTTGTTTACCTTTAGATAGAGACAGAACCAGACCTTAGAGGGATACAGATAGTCTTCACTAACTCCAGGCAAGAAAGCAAATAAGCATATTTCCCAAATTGTAGAACTGAAGGCCTGAAGAGTTGGGGATTAAAGGATGGGGAAAGAAATGCCAGTGACATGAAACAGCCAATATTTTTGACATTTGCTTGCCCTTACTTTCTGTTTTAGAAATCTACTTAAGCTGTCAGGGGGCAAGTATGGAGGACTTCAGCGAATGTGTCAAGCTACTTTGTCCTTCAGCTGTCTGAAGCAATGAGCAGGATCCTCTTGTTTTTGGCTGTATCTATGCTGCCAAGATGTAAATGAAACCAACTTTTACATTTGGAAAAAAAGACAATCAACAAAAAAAAATTATATATGTACAAAGTGTGATAAAGTTTGAAATTCTGTATCAGTCTAAGAACAACGAGATAATAAAGTAGAAACAAAGGAAAGCATGAAAACACACACATATATACACTTACAGATTCCCACACACTCTTTTTCATTACCAGGGGAACCGTACAATACAGAGGAGTTGATTAGGATTGCCGACAAAGGGACAGTAGGCTCCAGCTGCCTCTCTGAATTCATTGTCATTAGCAGTGGAACACCAAGCCCTTTTCAAACTCATTAGTTGATAAAACAACCCTCTGATTTCCCATTAAAAAACCCATTCGTCCTCCCTCACTGGCGATGCTCCCCCTCCACCGCATCCCTGCATTTCCACACCTTCAAAGCCACTCCTGAGACTGGGAAAGAAATGGCAGCTCTTATGCAATTTTTTTTTATTATTTTTTTCCCCCCTGCAAGTTTTTCCAAGATTTATTATGCAAGTGTATATTTTCAGAGCTAACAACTGCGGCCACTATCAAATAGCTTTATAAAGACCCAGAAGTGCGTATGTGAACTGATTAGCTATTTTACATCTGCAACATTTACAATTTCTATTATTGTAGAATTTGATTTCCACTTTTGCTTTTAGGTTTTCTTCCCTCTAGGGATTTCTGAGCTGATGGGAGTTATTAAAGAAGTGAAATAGGAAAGTAATTGTGTGCGATGCAGTTATTCGGTGACCGCATTTCTTATGCACTTGAACAAGCATCTCTGAGCGCATCTATTTTCAAAGCAATCAGCTGAATATTCAGGTTAAAGAGAAGCAAAAATCATTTCTTGTTTCCTGGCAGAATAACAATTTATTTAAATTTAGACAAAAGGAAATACATATTTGTGCTTTGTGCAGTTTAATGAACAGCTTTGTTTATATACACTTTTATACACTGTTTTATATATATATAATCTCTTGTTACACATACCTAAATTGAGTCATCATCACCTATTGAATATTCATAAATATCAAAGACCCACTCCTCCCCCCCTCCCCCACAGCCATATGCACCCATTTAATAATCTAAAGTTGTAAAAAACCATGATCTTTTTTTATTTTATTTTTCAAAAACATTCATTCAAAGCTGCGTAGTGTCAAAATTCAAGTCAGTATGTCTCATTCAGCCAGGATCGACTTCACTGAGCTCCATCATCTGAATCAAAGGTCATGAACCCACGAGTACCAGCAGTGTTTTGTCTTTGTTGTAATCCAGGCGAGTCAAACCAAGACAGATACGAGAGGGCAATCACAAACAACACCAGCCTGAATCCACGCAGCTTAACCTAGTCTTTCCTCTTAATCACTCCTCATCTGAGATCCTGAAGACGCACCTGAGCACAAAGTTTTTTTTATTTTTTTTTTTTATTTTTATCAGCGGTTCTGAGAGGCAGAAATGCCTCTTGACACGTTTCCTCATTGTAATGTAGATCTGACAGGCAGTTTTGGTTCTGAGAGAAAAAAGAAAAAAGAAACCAAAATGTAACATCTGGGGTCGGCAGAGAGCGTTTTTTTTACAAATTTGCATGGATGTCCTCGTGTCGCAGCACTTTATAGGTGACCCAGTAGAAGATGTTGAATATGAGAAAGCTCAGGGGGAACACGGCTCTGGATATGGTGTCGATGCGTTTGGCTCGATCCACGAAGCGCTTGTGAAGTACTTCTCCGTCGTACATGGTGACTGGTGGCGGCGGGGGGGTGAAGACGGTGGCCCCCTCCACGGCGGTGCCATCCTTGGTCTGCAGGCAATGACCCAGTCCGTAACCCCGGAAGTAAAAACCGCGGCTCTCCCTCACCAGTTCCTCCTCCTGTGGAGCGAAGCACAGGGACAAACAGATTGGCTTCTTGCTGTCAACAGTAATTAGCATACAGCTTTTTACATTTCCGCTCGCTGGATGATTCCCAAATGCGTTTGGGGTGTAGCGGCACGAAAGGGCACCAGAGTGCAACAGAGTGAGAACACCCGCACGAAGAGCAGGCAAAAGCCACCCTGGAAAAGTTTGACTTTGAGAATGAATCTTTTAGTTGATTTGTCAGTTTGTACTTCTCACATATGACCGTTAAATTTCGGTAAGCACCTGTTTCCCATAAACTATGAAAGATATTTAGAAAACCCATAAAGTTGTGACCACATTTCAGAAGTCCTCACACTCCCCTAAAGGTCCAAAAAGCATCAAAAAACTATTTCTCCAGGTGCAGCTAACCCAGGCAGGCAGAAATGAAAAAGATCCTTGCTACTGTAAAAGACAAAAAAAATACTAATGAACGTATTTTGTTGTAAAATAGAAAATAATACAAATGGATGCCAATATAGACAAATATGATGTAATTATTAAACATAATCGCTTCTGCTTTTTACAGTACAGCCACATTTTTGCATCCAGTCTGGTTACGAGAGTCTTTCAGGATTATGGAAATGCACAGGTTAAGTGTTGTTCAATGACCTTATGGGTTCAGCAGGTATATCTTTTTCAGAAAAACAGATGTGTGATAAGAGGAACTTGAAGGGTGCTTGAGCAGCTATTACCTTTTATGTAAATTTTCTTTAATCAGTCTAGCTTTTTTAAAGTTCCTATAACACTAAAATGGGGTATCAGAGGGCATCTTCATTAGGAGGAAAAAGAAAATTTGTCATTCTGAAAGTTAATCAAAAAATTAACCTCCATCTCTCCTTTGCAGCCCCTCTCAAAGTTGCGTAATGATAGACCTTTCAAAATGTTAATAAAACGGTTCAAAATATTAATAAAGTCATGATCTCACCAAAAAAAAAAAAAAAGCCTCCACTCGGCATTATGCTTTGATGAATGGCGCTGCACTTTTTTTTTCTTTTTTTTTTCTTTACAGTGAATGAGACACAGCTCCCGCCCTTTGAGGAGAATATTAATAGACATGCAGCTTAACTCTGACAGCCCTCTGACACTTTGAGAGATTCACTTTAGCAGCGGAAAGTGAAGATGTGGGATCTAAATTGGATGATTAGTAGTCGGTGTGAAGGGCCCTGAAAGCTCTGATCCCTGCATCCCGCCTCTCTCTGTTTCTCTCTTGCTGACCCTGGCAGCTCTCTGGTTCTCTGCCGACCTTCGCATCGCGGCGCTGGACAGACTTGGCAGAGAGGCACCAACAGCTCCTGTCACACATCTAGTGCTACTTATGTATTTCCCACCTGTCTCCACCTGTCTCATACTGTTAAACTTCGCTTGCAGAGTGTATTCATTTAGTCCTTAAAAACACTTTCCCTCCCTCTGATCTCTGCCAGCTGCCCTTTGCTTGGACCTTCACAGGTTTAGCTGAAGGCAGCTGCTAACTTAATTTACTGCAAACTTCCTCCTTCTCACAGTCGCCTGGATGTGAATAACTTTACGATTACTAGCTATCCGTTGCCCCAGTGACAAATTGCGGCGTACAACAGTAGGATAGGGAGTTGTAGCTCTTCTGGCGCAGCTTAATTATCCCCCCTACTTTTTCTTAAACGATACAGTACATCATGTGCGAAAGTCTAATGGTGCGTTTCTCTAAAGATAATAGGTGCTCATCGTTTCTGCTCCGTGCCCTCAGCAGCAGCTACACACTTTGATTTGTTGCCATAAGATCAGTTGAACCTGCTCTGATTATCACATTGTGCTCTTTGGAGGATAAAGCTGTAGTGAAAATGGTTGTCTTTAGTCGGTGACAATGTCAACCTTTATTTAAACTCAGAAAACACTGAGGTATGGAGGCCTTATTCACAATATAGCTGAAGAAGAAAATAACAGATGCCGGCACACATAAGAAGAAGGTTTACTATAAGTGAGTCATGTTTAAACATTTAGTATAATTATAGCATTTAAGTTAAAAAAAAAAAAAAAAAAAAGGATCGGATCAGACTAAAACAAGCGGTAAAGTAAGACAAAATGAAATACCAGAAATGCCCTAAAGATAAAATGAGTCAAGCTTTAGATTGTTCATGTTATTCCAGGTTGCAGGTTGCACAGTGAGTAAAACTGGATTTTCCAAGCTCAGTAAAAACAGCTGACACCTGCAGCATAATCCAGTCATTTGAGTGTTTATGTTTAGGTGTAACTAAAGATCATTAGAGCGTTTGACATTTTGGGAGCTATGCTTGTTCAGGGACTGACAGCTTGATAAGATTGATACCACTCTCACATCTGTTTGGTAAATGGAGAGCTCTGCATCACACGGTTTATGAGAGCTACAAGCTGTAAAAGCAGAAACAATCACTGAATTTTAAACTAGTTATGTTCGACATGGACTTCCTTTTGGAAAATGATCAAAATGTATGCTAAAAATATTGATATTTCATCAGAATCATATTAATCTACATGTCTTATTGTAAAAAAAATTGTCAGGGAAAAATTAAGGGACTTTTCAGCTAAGATCAGACAAAGCAGAGCCGAGTATACATGAGTACAAGTATGGAAGTCATAAAATATCTATAGTATGTTGAGTCAATGTTTTTTTATCAGTATTGGTAGTATCTGAGGCACTTGGAAAAATGTCCTAAACATTGATTTCAGGGTTTTTGTAAAATAATTAAACGAAATGAGCTTTCTTTTCCTTCTTTTTTCTTTTCTTTCTTTTTTTTTTTTTAAATGATACATTGCATTATAACTGTGTCCTACGGCACAAAGCACATTTGAGATCTCTCTATTTGTAGTCATGGTTGTGCTGTTTCCATACAGGTACTAAAAATCATCCCACAGTGAGAAAAAAATGTTACAGTAGCAAAAAAAACCCAAAACAAAACACCCAGAGCTTTAGTTTTTCCACTTTGTCTAATCGACACACCCAAAAGAAAAGTAATATAATCAGTTAATTGGGGAGCTTCAGAGGTGCTTTGTGGGATTTTCTTACTTTATGAATAAAGCCAAGCTAGCTATGCTATGATATGTGAAGCGAACCAGCAACTAGGTATAGCTTCATATGTACACACGTAAGAGCAATATTCTTATTCAACAAAAGCAAGAAAGTAAATAGAGGTATTTCCCAAGTTGCTATTCTTCCGATTAAAATTAGACAACTAGATAGAACACACACTGTGCTGTCTAAGTAAATGCCAAAACTTTGGGAGCGTACAAAGCAGGTTAAAATTTTGATGACGAGGAGAGGAACTAGAGGAAGAAAGAAATGTATGCTGAATTTAAATTAACCTTAAAACAGGTCACACATTGGGGGAAAATGAAGGACAAGAACTCCAAGTTAACAACATTGGTATAGAGGAGCAGAAGGTCAGAGGGAGACTATAGAGTCGGGGTGAGATCAGCACAACGTGGGTTTGGTTGAGGGAGAGAGGCCAGAATAAATTCATGTTTGAGGTGAAAGTTGCACAACACAATCAATTTGGGAGGCTGGAGGCTTGGACAAAAATTGGGTTGGAAGGTCAGGGTTGACACAGGGTTCTTTTTTTTTTTTTTTTACCCTGGCACAGGCGCTGCAGTGCTGATTCAGATTCCTGTAGGTTGAGTTGTTACCGGGGATGTCATTGGCTTTCCGTAACGACTCAACACTGCCCGGCTGACTGGCAATCACCTCCAACAGGAAGGAAGGTAGACAAATTGAAACAATCATTATTGCTTTCTATTTCATCTTTGTTGTAAAAACAAGAGGTTTCCTTTTTTTTTCCAAAGATATTAATTTGTGTTAAATTTATAATCGATTCTGGACACAGGCGTTCACATTTTGCAAGAAACAAGACTTGTCAGGGCTTCATTTAAATAATAAAAAGAACCTGCGCCATGCCAAAAATACAGTGATAAAATATGCAAACTTCAAATCCAAACAACAAACTCAAGCAGACGTTCTCAGCTTTTAATTAAAGAGGCACTGTGAGTCTGATAATACAGGACATTATCTGCAACTCTTAGTTAAGAGAGCTGCCTTTTGAAGACAAAGAAAGAATCCTCAAGGAGCCGGTTGAAGCTATTTCTGTAAAGACTATAAATGGCTGTTCAGATTATTTATTTTTTATCGTTTTGAAGGCTGTGTGGATATACAGTGCTTGCTATAGAGTGGCTGTCTGAAGTCTCAGGTGGTTTTTAAGCCAAACACAAGGATGGAAAGTTGCATTGATTAAGCCTCGGTCGGTCTAGGATTCGTCCGCTCCATCAGATTCCCAACGTCTCCTTTAGTACAACCGATTGGGTCATGCGTCAATACCTCTCAGATGGATAGTTAGTGACCTCAAACTCCTCAGTGGGAGTAATTGTGCAGCTGATGTGGACAGGGGAAGTCCTTTCCTCTACAGACCATCATTTTCTCTCTCCCGTATCGATGCTGGAGGGCAGACTGCCCAGTAAATCTGCTGGACTCTTCTGCATTTACAGGGAACTTTGCCATGAGTCTGGGAGGCAGCCCAGTCTCTGAGCTGTGTAATGGGATTTTCAAGATGTCCTGTCTGTTTGTCTTCAGGCAAACATCACTGTGTCTCTCACCTCTCTTTGGACGCTTTTATTTGTCCGCTTACAAGCTGTCGGCTTTAACAGTTGTTGCTCTGATGCAGTTTAGCAGGTGTATGTTTGGATACAAAAAAAAAGCCAAATTATTATTAAATTAAACTTTTTAAAAGGTTAGAGCTGTAAGTGATGGATTAAGTAATGTTAAGAAGCAATGTATTAATATGTTACAGATTAACAAACAGATATTAAGAACAAATTGTAAGTTTCCAGGCTGACATTGCTGCACATCCAGGCATCCATTTAAAAGAAACTTGTATTTACATTTGCTGACTTTATTGTGTAATAGAAAGAGCTTAATTGATGCTCCTCAAACGTTAAGAGTTTAACCGTAGGCTCAATAACTTACTGGGAAATGGTCATAAATAAAAGGTGTTGTCACTTTATATTAGCCATCATGTTTCCTGTTATATTAGTCGTGGTTGAAGCGGTACAATAATCCAGGAAATGTTGAGCTGTGAGTGTTCATATATTGGGTTTTGGTCAGGAAACACTGGTCAAACCTTACATTCATAATGTCTTCCTGAAGAATTACCAAGTTAAGTTAAAACAGCAAGTTATGCAAGAGGAGAAAACACAGTGTGCCAAGTTTAAGGATTGTTTCCATTACTCTGCATACAAATGGATCCAATATTGGTCTATTTATTAAGACTTACAAATCCAAATAGTTTCCTGAAACTTCTAAAACAGTGTCAAAGAAAAAGTTTTGGGAAATGTGCTTATTCTCTTTTACACCAAGACTCTTGTAAAAATGCTGTGTGGCTACTCCTGTCATATCTGTTCATAAAACATGAAACTACAGTCAGCAGCCAGTTAACTTAGCTTAGCGTAACGATTAGAAGCAGAGGGGCTCAAAAAATTGTGAGGTTGAGCAGAAGCTCCAGAAATTTACTGCTCCCAGCCAAAAAACTCGTCTGACATATATAACGCCGTATAGCCACAAAATGTCAGCTTGGACTCTTTTTTTTGTTTTGTTTTTGTATGAATTAAGCAAATGAGGTGTAGCCTGAATTGGTAAACTTGAGAGGTGATGATGGACAGATTTCTTTCTTCTTTTGGACAGAGCCGCGCCAGATGATTTCCCCTGTTTTCAGCCTTTATGCTACGTTAAGCTGACCAGCTGCCGGCTGTGACTTTATATTTCACAGACAAATGCAAGAAGACAAAATAAGCATATTTTCCAAAGTTTCTTTCTTTTTTTTTTCCTTTTAGGCATGCCTTATTAGAACACAGTACGGAGAAACAGTTTAAAGATGTACAAGTGCTAGAGCGGACCGCTGTCACACTGTCCAAACATATCAAAATAGTGGTCTGAGGGTGGATGCAGGGTGAGGGGCTGCTGGTGCCACGAGGCCGGTAGAAAGACTGTTTCTCTCAAATGTAGTGACAGAGGTAAAGGATCACCAGGCACCTCACAGGTCAGCGCTTGCCGTGGAAACGAGCTGAACTGAAATGAGCAGATCTTCCTCATGTAATATGACAGCCAGCTGTAGCGTGTTGATGTTGTCTGTTCCTGAATATACAGCATCCCAGAATAACAAGAGGCATAAGTCAATGTTATAGGGCCTGACAAGGACGTGTGTGTGTGTGTGTGTGTGTGTTTGTGTGTTTGTGTGTGTGTGTTCCTCGTGCTTACTTTCCATGTGTGGCAGTGTTTCATTGTGCTTGTTTCCTTTTGTGCGTGTGTTTGTCTGTGTGATTTACACTTACTATTCTCTGCTGCCGCTGCTTTTTCCTCAGCCTGATGAACTCCTTGTGTTGCCTCGAGACAAAGTTAACTGCTGCGTACTCCAGCAGGGCAGCGAACACAAACAGAAGGCACACTGCCATCCAAATGTCAATGGCCTTCACATAGGACACCTGGGAACAGACAAGGTCACAGAGTAATCAATAGCCAATCAATGAGGCTGATAGATAATTCGTGGGTTGTTCACAATCCACACATTCCTCAGCTGTGGCCTACAATGACACACATCTTGGTGATGACCTAGAATTGGAATGAGTCATTGGGATGTGGGCAGTTGACACATAGCCATGAGACAGGTCACAGCTAAGACTTGGGCAGCGCCCCGACCGTGTCATTTATGAGAGAAGATATGTCACAGCACATCAGCAACGCCCACTGAGCAGGCATTGTGTGGAAACTTCACTCAGTTGTGCAGCAGTTTGCTGACTGATACAGATACTGTACATACAGAGGAATTTGAAATAAACAAACCGGCAGCGGCATGCGTATCATATTCTCCCTAATTAGTCTCCATGCTTGTCCTGAATCAGGATCAGCTTCGTGCAAAATCGTCACGTCATACCTAAATACACCCCAATAGGTCGTCCATACTCAAACCATCCTTTAAATGTTTGTTTCATTGCCAGTATACCTTTTACAATGTCGTTTACAGACATTCAGCATCTGTCACTGTTTCACGGAGCCTTTGTGTTGGCCTCGTCAGGAAATATCAGGAACAAAAGGTAATGGTATTTCTAAATCATGTATCATTTTTGGGGGAATATGTCAAAGCAAAATGTCAGAATAGTCTACAAGTTTCAAACTCAGGCCAAGCTCCCGTTTATATTTTTTTTTATTTAGTCACTGACCTTTTTCTTGAGCTGATAGCATTATGTAATGCTATTTCCTCTAATACATACTTGCTTTTTGGAGAAGGAAGGGCATATGATTGGTTACAAAATAGGTTTTTTGTTTTCTGTGACTGATATTTTAGGTTCTGTGGCAGATAAATTACACTTTGTTTGTGCTTCATTGATTTTTCAAATGCCTTCATGTCTGGGTTCTGGCTGACTAGTTTACGTCTGATTACATCATGCATCAGCGGCCGCCATGACGTACAAACCATCACAATTAATGGTCACTAGCAGTGGTGAGGTCGTTACTCCAAAAAATAAAGTCGTACTTTACTAATGTAGTCACTGCAGAAAGTAATTCATCACACTAATGATTCATTTATTTTTGTCTAACTTTGCAACATCACCTGAGATGTTTCTGCTTTGCAACAAATCATGTTAAACCTTACATATGCTCACATAGCGGCACAAACCCCCCACTGATAAGGAGAACATAGACGAAACCTTTTCTCTTTCAGAGTAGTACCACAAAGTCAACAGCAACGTTTGTGAAAACCAGTACAAAGAGAACTTCACAGAGAAATGTCATAGCGAGACCCTTCCTCACATGTGTACATTTTGGTATGAAGCCATTTGGGTTACTCTGATAAGACAACTATCAAGACTTTTGTTCATCTGACCATCTGCGACAAGCACCGATTAACAAACCAGACAGATGTTTACAGCCAAAAGACAACCTCATATGACAACAGGAGATGTGTCCTACCTCCTATCAGAACTAATAATGGCTCAGAGTGTCAGTGCTGAGTCTCCACAGTCGTCTTTAGATCACAGGAGCTGTAGGGACCTGCAACTCACCTCCAGATCTTCTAAACACTGAGAGTTTTCTACCTGAATCAACTGCACATTTTAAACTAAAGACTAAGGAAACCAAACACCATTGGAGTAATGACTCAAAATCTGGACTCAGAAATCCAGGCCACTTTGTCATCCTGCACATTCAATATTGGACAAAACTCCTTGAAACGTGAGTGTGTGTGGCAAACACACAAACACACAAACCTCCAAGAGACACACAAACGCCCACTCTTTACAAGTTTCATCATATTCATTAATATATTACTCATCATTTGGACATTTGTATTCTCAATATTTAAAAAATTACACTTTAAAAAAAATGCATGCATATAAATAACAAAATTTATTTGCATGTTTAAACCATCTATTATTATTTCAGTAACCATATGAGATAAACATCATGTTTGATCTCATTTTCATCACCTGGGCACCAGGACCGCCGATCTTTTCTTCCTTGTAGTTATTTAGCAACCAGACATGGATATATAAGAAATTATCTTAAAGTTAGTTCTAGAAGTATTTGGCCTTTGACCTCTCATGGACTGTGTATCTAGTGGAAGGGGACTTGAACCTTAACACCACCCCTGGAAGTAAACACATCCATGATTGGTTAGATGCTGATCACAATTTTGCTCCAAAAAATTCCCAATAAAAGGTAGTCACTGGAATGCAACTTGGGTTACTCTTTGTTACCGGTAAAAGTAGGCTCTCCTTTGACAGTCTCGTTTAGGTGCCATCTCCTTTGCTACTGGGCAAAGGTACCAATCCTTGTATTAACTCAGCAGCTATTTCCAAGGCAATGCAAGCAACACGTTCTATCTGCTAAATGGGTGAAATTAGAATTTAAATTGGGTTCTAACGCGATTTTAAATAACTCACCGCTGCTTCCAGTGACCATCAACTCAATTCCATTTTATTTATAAATCGCCAATTCACAACAGCAGTCCTCACAGGGAACTTCACTTGTAAAGTTAAGGCCTTATGATGTTACAACATAGAGGGAAAAAAAACCCAAAATCCAAAGATTCCCTTTGAGCAAGCTCTTTGGCGGCAGTGGGAAGAAAAAACTCCCCTTTAACAGGAAGAAACCTCCGGCAAAACCAGGCTCAGGGAGGGTGGCCACCTGCCTCGACCAGTTGGGGTGAGGGATAAAGGGGAGAGAAAAAAGGATAGCGGAGAGAAAACAAACAACACATAAGAACACAAGAAACACAGCTAGTCACGCAGTTTTCTTACCTGTCGCATAGTTTCAAAGCCAAACTTAGTCCTGCATTCAATCACTCACATATTGTCTTTTAAAGGTGCAGTTAGCATGTTGTTGTCATTGTTGTGTTATTGTTAGTAGCATATTATCAGTCTTTTTTCGGCAACTGGAGGTCACTAAAATTAGAATATAACTTCCTACTATAAGACCAGTTCATATAAATGAATTTGATCAATTCCATTCACACTCAATTTGAAGTTTTTCCCAATAAGCTCTGGTGATGCTTTGATGAAAACATGCAATTTCAAGCTGTTGTTAATGCTACATAACTGTAGTGCGATTATTGAATTGAGGAACAGTGAAGCATTATATTACTGCTACATATAATGTGACGACAGTGACGTGTTACCCTGAAAAGTGTCAACCCCAACACTGGTCGCTCGGCTGCAGACTCACCTTGGGCAGTGAGGCTCTTGAACCAGAGCTCTGTGTGGTCATTGTCAGGACAGTGGTGATGCCCAGACCAACTCTGGCTGGTGCAGCATCCATGTTTATCCAGAAAGACACCCACGAGAGGATTACAATGAGGAGGGAGGGGATGTACATCTGGATCAAGTAGTAACCCATCTGACGCTCCAGGTGGAACTTCACCTCAATGCAGGTGAATTTACCTGCAGACACATGATGTTGACATTCAATTCAAGTCTGTTTTGCGTCAAAAGTTCTCTTTTTTTTTTATTTTAGAATAACTTTGTGTTTGTGTGTGGTGAGGTAAAATGCAAATGTAGGTAAAGGAAACAGATCAAGTGTGTCAAAGTACACTTTTGGTAAAAGCAGATTTCATGTAACCATAGTTTTGCAGCAGATTGAGGGTTAAGTACCCACAACAACTACTGCTGCATTTAACAAATGGTTGTCATTGAAGGGAAACTGTGGCTCAACCATTTGATGCCTCTGGAGAAATGACTGGCCGAAACACACAAAAACAATTTAGAATTCTACCATGAAGTCCTTTGATTCTCAACACTTTAAATAGAATTTATAATGCACCTGTGTTGTAGTATTTAGTGCAGTAGCCCAAATCCTTCTCTTCTTTTAGCACGAACTGGGGTAGAGTGAGATCATCAGCCACCTGAACAGGGTTCTCTGACAGCCACTCGAAGATCAAGTCATTCATGGTGTAACCAACTGTGAAAAGAGCACAAAGACGATAGAAAATTTTTTTATACAAAGAAGGAAACGGTGAGAAATGTGCCTTTCTTACTTTAACTTTGTGAACTGTACACTGTAAAAAAGAAAATTTAAAATCTGTAAAAAATATATATATATATGCAAAAAATATGTCAGCAAGGGTGCCAGAAAAAAATGTGCATGATTGTATGATTGAAAAGGATAAAAACTTAATATCTGTAAAACAATTATATTTTTTGCCATGTTTTACTTTTTAAACATTTAACTAATTATTTTCTTATGTGATTTAGTTAATATCTAGAATTTAATGAAATGGGGAACATCTGTAAAATAAATATTGTCGATTTTTAAATCCCATAATACACATCATTTTTATTTCAAACGTACATGACATCTGTCAAATGACGTTTTTGGGGAGCTAATTTAAATTGAGTAAAAGTAGTGTAATTTTATAAAGCATTGTCAATGGTTAATTTACAGGTAAAATTGACAGATTTTACAGGTTATCTGTAATTTAACAAAACAGGAAACGTCTGTAAAATAACAGTAAACTGTTCAAAAAATTACAGTTAAACTCTAATATATATATATATTTACAGTGTAATATTACATAATGTTTGAAATCATTGTATGGTGATGCATCTTACTATTGTCAGGCCTGCATTTGGTGCTTTTCAAAATGACATGAAGTAGATAAAGCAGGAAATGTGATACACCATTGTTCATTATTTTGCCCATTCAATATCTGACATAAAATATTTAAAATGTGTTCAGTTTTCATCAACCCAAGTCAAATCACCATCACCACTGTAGTGCAGAACTACGACAAGACTATATTTACACAGCCTAATTTTCACCAATATAAGAACAATGCTGTCACAACATCTGAGAAGTAGCTGTCAAAACAAGGCTGCATATTTGCAGAATGCATCATTCAACATATTTGCCAGTGCTCTGTATTTACAAATAAACTAACAGTCTGTTTATTTAAAAAAAAAACAAAAAAAACTGATAAAATCAAGTAACCAGCTTCGGTAGCTGATAAATATTCTCCTCACTATTGTCATTCCCCCTCCTCTTCCTCCTCCTTAACCTCATTTTTCACTGGGATCTTGTTACCACAGTATAAAATCTGTGCATGGGAAAACATTAGAATCCTTGGCAAAGGAGGCTTTGGAGAGGTAGTGGAAATAAAACTTGGAAGACTGTGGTGATGTAATGTTCCTCTGCCCATCTGTCCAGCTACCAGCTACCCTCTGCCATCCTGTTTGTCACAGTAAAGGTCACACCCAGCACAGCTACACTGGTGTTGCCATGGTTGTTTGAAGGTTACCAAATACGGGAGGACACGAGGAGCATATCTGCAGAAAACAGTGGGAGATATTGTATGTGTTCACACACACACTGAGCTGATTAGTGCATTCATGCCAATGCAGTTATGTACAAACTGAACCATAATAGAATATATAGATGTCATAGCCTATTTTCACAGTTGAATATAAAGCTTAGTGAAGCACTTGGATGAGATAAGTCGGGAGGAGCTAGTTAATATGTTGCCTACATGCTTGAAACACAAATGAATACATGTGTTGATTTGCATGATGTCAAGGCTTGTGCTCCTTCTCACAGCTGCCTGATTATAGGTGTATTAAAAATGCATGCTGCACGCGACAACAATGTGGAGTTGCATATCTGAATAATACTGACGTCTGCTGGGACCCTTTAGGGCCTGAGTTACAAAGACATTAATTATTCAAGATACTGTACCCAACCTCGTAAAACCAGTCTGAAAAACACCACCGCTAAAACACACGTATCTTGTTCATGAGAAGAATTCACTGTCATTCACACATCCTGCTGCAACAACCGAGGGGAATGCCAATACGTTCCGAAGATAATGAAATGGTCGTCTTCTGCAGCTTGGCGTCACAACATAACTGACACAGTGTTCAAGGTGCAATAAAAATGAAATTCATGAGCCAGAATGTCTGGAATATCTCAGCAAGGTAGAGCGATGGCTATTAGTCACATGCCATCACCCTTTTCATGTTGAAAAGTCGTTCTCCTAATGAAAGCTACTATCTCAGCGCAGCTACTGTTATGCTTTGGTGTCTTAGTCTTGCTTTTTCACTTAGCGTGTAAGTTCCAAAGTAGAATTGAGGTTCCTGGACACTAATGGCTCAAGGCGAAGCAAAGTGGTATAAGCTGCATATATGGGGCTTTGATGTTTAAGAATAAGGCAGAATCCTATAGTTGGCTCTATTTATACATCTATATAAGCCTGTGGCATGAAAGGCCAGAAAAGAAGATTGGCCTTGGCTCTCTCAAACCCCAAAGATAGCTCCTTTTTTTCTTTTTAAAATCAGCCTCCCGTCTTACTCTTTTTCGTGTTTAACAGATGGTGTTGCCACAGCTCCAGTAGTGGTGGTAAAACCTATAATGTCCTCTTAACATTAGGCTCTAGCCAAGGTGATCACACCCTTGGGTGGTGTACCAACACTTGTCAACACAAGGCCAAGTATCCTCACTAGGCCTGTAATCAGAAATGATTACATCTCCTCTAATGGCAGTGTGATGCGATACGGTTATCCAAACACAAGAAACGCACATACACACTGCCGCTTCAGGCACACATCTGTTTACCTGAGTCTCTCTCACTCTGCCAGAGGGCACAATGGCTTTATATTTTTGTTTTTAGTCTATTGGATTTCGTAATCTGTCCCTGTGTTAATTTGCAGCAATAAATCATGCTACTTGGTGCGCAAAGCGGGGACTAGTTTGAAAAAAACCCCAATACCTATTGTTCCTGTTCACTCAGATAAGGATGTAGGTAGTGATACAAGCATTAGGCTTGACTTATTTATTTGAAAGAAATGCTGCTGAAAAGATGACTTTATGGTACGAGGGCTCCGTCTCTTTCACCCGTAGCTAGACTTAAATTCTTTTGTTCCTATGGTGAGAAATTGGGTCACCTCTAGGCACAGGGGTGGGTCACATATAATAAAAGGGACACAAAATTAAAGTTTTATTATTTATATCCTGGAAATTGGTTCCATGAGGGCAGATGCTATCTCTGCTAAAGGCAAGGAAAGACTGAAGGAGGAGAATATTATTTCTACCTCATGTTTTATCAGCGCAACAACATTTTAAAAGGTTTCAAATGTCTTTTGTGCGTTTCCTCGACTGTTTACTTTTGATAAATGAGCAGAAACACTTTTGTTAAAACCCCATGGCCCTTAGTTACTGTTAGACCTGTCAAGCTTTTCATCCCGTGACCTTTACGCTGTTCAAGGTAGCAGATCTAAAATCTTTGTAATCTCTGAAACAACGGTTGCTCACTTTTTACGTAGGGGTACAAGCAAGCTGGTTTCCAATCTCTAGCAACTGGCCGCCAGTTTTGCTGGCTAAAATGACAGTAGCAATATTGTGCAAGGTATTGTGAAACAACATTTCTCTGGAACAAAAGACAACCAGCATCCTCACCAGCTGATGATCCATGTCGCTGCTTAGTTTACATACTTGGCAAAGCAGAGGTTTGTGCTTAGCTTTGAGACAGGCTGTTTTCTCTTTTTAACATTAGATGAGAAAAGCCTTTTAGGAATGAGAGTGAACTAGTGTTTGGTAAATTTAATGTAATCTCATAGAAGGTTGCCTGGTGTTGCTGAAGTGGAAAATTCCCCAAATCTAATAAAGAGACAGAGCTGCTATGATACAGCAGCATCCATTACCAGCTACTACACGGAGTCATACTGAACAGTAGATGGGCTTGTTATGGGGCATTTTTCACATAACATGTCACTTCACAAAATAATGCGGCATAAAATTCCTCCGGCTTCAGTTTGTTACTGTCATGGATACATTAAGGGGAATGCCAGATTGCAAGATGCTGCCTAACTTGGATGTTCCGCTCACTTGTGCACTTTTAGGCCCATCTGCTTGTTGAGATGTGAAGCGTCGACCTGATATGTTTCGGGGTCCAAGGCTCTCATCATTTTATACATAACGCAGCTGTGTGTTGTTTGGATAGATGTGAATCCAGAAAAAAAAAATCAGTTGTCTTTGTAGGCTTCCTGGTAATGCTCACACATTCAACAACAGGGATGCCTTTTTCCTCACTCAGATTAATAAGGCTGCCATATGATGGCACGTTTCTGGACACTTGCAGATGTACCTCACCATTTCACCCTAACATGCTCTGCTTTTACAGCTTTCTAATAATACGTATGTAGCAAGCCGGTGGATGGCAGATACTTACATGTTAACTATCCTAAACTCAAAAACTTAGCAACTGTGCATATTTAGTTTTTCATTTTTGTTTACATCCACCATTAAAGCAGTCCTGCATGGTTTTTTTTTGGTTTGTTTGTTTGTTTGGCTTTTTTTTTTAGAAATACCTCAGCCAGGGCATGGTAAGTCATCTTTGGATGCCAACTAGCTGGCGAGAGGACTGCTAACCGCTAACTTATTTCAGCCTCATAAATCCTTCTTTTCATGAATGCCTGCATTAGACCCTTGATTATTCCACCTGAACAGCTACACTTATCTTCATTTTTATCCCTCAGTGGAGCCTCATTAAAGATAGACGCGATCATGGAAGGGTTCAAAGGTTCCGTTTCCATTTGGGGCCTGGAAATCGTCATTAGGCCACACTGGACATCAGACTTAAACTGATAAAGTATGTACATTAGCCTCACATTAGGGTGAAAAAAAAAACTTCATAGACTATGGTTTGTTACTGTTGCCTAGTTATGCCCAGACAATTGTTCGGGGGAAATGCTTTGACTCCATGATACATGGATGACTTATTAGCTTGATTGTTTAAACCACCTTCCCAGTATCAGTAATAAATGACCACAAACAGTCTAGATAGCCTCAAACAAACTTACAGTTATGATGGAGTTCATGCCTCTTGGAATACAACCAGGATGGACACTTGACAAGCAAGGCAAAAGGTAGAAAACAGGAAACCAAAGGGAGATAAAAAGAGAAAAGTGAGACAAAAGGAAGAGGAAGAAATGAAAACTCACAGCTTTCAAGCTGCATGGTACAGGTCTGAATGTCCATTGGGAAATTCTTCAAGTCCATAGGGCAGGACAGGGTAAGAGTCAGCCTGAGATAGAAAAACAGATTGGAAGAGAGAATAGAAGCCAAAAGGGGGATGTCAAAAGGCACGAAAGGGCTCAAGGAAACGGCACCAAACATAAGGAGGAATGATAGGATCACAGATAAAAAGAACAGAGAAATAAATCAGTGTCAAGTTGCTTTGTTTTGCATGATATAATACAAGAGTCTGTATGAAAGCGTTCAATCCAGTAAAATTGGATAAATGTAAAAGCAACAGATTGGAAAGCATCTTCAGTTACTCTGCTGTTTGATGACTCCACGCGCCGCAGTAATAGCAAAGTAATTGGTGGAGGCATCCTTACTTTTATTTGTTGTGGTGTTGATGCATTAAGCCTTCAAGAATTCTTAGAGAAGAGAGAGAGAGGGGAGCTATTTGGGAGTCTGTCTGGAGGAAAGCAGCGTAATTACCTGCTGTAATGCATTGCCCAGAGGCGAGACAAGAGCCGCCAGCAGTATACACACAGGCACCCATTTGCTACTGTGTTATGATGACACAATATTTTATTCACCAGCTCAAGAACAAACTACAAATACTCCAGTGACTGACTGTTCTAACATTGCCTAAATTGTATCATGTGCTTCAAGTGCAGAGGGGGTTGATCCATAATTGCCAAAGGTAGTTAGTAAGCAAATCTAGAAGATGCAGTAAATCAGTTAAATGAGGAGGCGATTATCTGTGTTTGCAGTATTGTGACTGTGAGTAGACTTGTGTTGCACGTCTCTCGTTCTTGCCAAAGACGTTGCCACTTGTATTAAATCAAGCATATTAAAAAATAAAACTTAAATATTGTGAATATTGTCATGTATCGAAAAATATTGAAGCTCTATTACAATAAACAGATTTGTGAAGACATTAAAACTGCTTGGGGGATATCACACAAGAGATGGTGTTCATAAAGGGACACATTTTGTGGTTTCACAGACAAAATTACTCCTTTGTACAAAAAACAATTTGTTGCAGTTGCTTTCATGCCTGAAATAAGCAAAGGCTCGGTTGTAAGAATACATTTTGTACACCTTTTTAGTCTGCATATCAATTTGTTTACATTTCCAAGATGTGTAAAGTTGTAAAATGGGAACTTACGTGACACACACCAGCAGTGACTAAAAGACCTTCTTGCTGTGGTTTAATAAGCCATCTGCACATTTCTCATCTGGTGCAGAGTGTCATTAAACAAACTAACTTCAAAGCCTCTGTCACACACTTGCCGCTTGACATTTCTGAGATTCTTTTTTTCTTGCTTGCACCCTATTAGTATTTTGGTGACCTGCAGCGCACCTAACTGGGTGGAAAGGTGCAGCGGGGGGGTGCATGCGACTGGCAATTTAGCATTCTGCTGCCATTGTAGTCGAGAGGTCATGTATGTTTGGGATTTGTTTACTTTCTGCCTGTTTGGACCGGGCTGAGTGGCAATCATATTTTCAGCTTTTTTCTTCACTTTATTTGGCAGAAATGTACGGAAACGGGCTTCTCTAGAGAATATTTTCTCTTGTTTCATGTCGATCATATAAATTAAACCTCAGACATATTTAAAGGCATGGCAGAATTCCATTTTATTTAAGGCAGTCTGCACTGGGATACAAATTATTGCCGCAGAATCTAATTAGCACATTTTAAAGCAGTTTCTACAAAAAAAAAAAAAAAAGCTTGATTTTATTTACCAGTAACCTCTTACATGCAGGTGTTATATCAAACAGTTGATGTGATACAGGGGATTTTACACATCATACTGCAGCTGGAGGTTGATTGAGCCCCTTAAGTCATTCTCCAACTACACATAACTCAGCACAGCTCTGCTTTACCTGATGCTGTAAAGAACACTGCCATCTTGGAAAATCCGCAGCAGCTTGTTATCAGTAGTGACCTCGTGGAAATTGGCTCCTTTCTCGTTTGCAAAGAATAAATCAGGTTTCCAGATAGAGTCCAACATGGATGGATCCAGATCAAGGGAGTCGTCGGGGTATTCGCTGTATGCCAGACGAGGGTCATTCCATTTTTGCCGTAGAAATACATTGAGCCTGTAGTCCTGTGGAAGAACTCAGGGTAGTTAATGGAAAATATATCACCAGTGGAGGTTGTAGTACAGATGTAGAGCTTAGAAGGGGATTATTCTGCTGTCGTGGTTTGACAACTTTCTGGGACTGGTGTGATACTTGTCACTGTTGGTGTATTCTAGTATGAATTGAAGCCATTGCACTCATGAAAGATGAACATAATAATGAAAGAGTGTCTGTCTTTTGATTGAGTATCCCTATAAACTTTAGACATACAAAATTGATTTAATCTGATATGAAAATGTAGTATATATGCATGTAGGCCTGTGTGATAAAACTGTAGTGATAGAAATAAGAAAGTTCTTCAATAGAAAATTCAATAGTTTGACTTAAATGCTTTAGATGCAAAGTGCCCTGAAAGCACCCAATGAAAACGAACAGTTCAGTTGCAAGAACAAACCACAAGTGTGCTCCCTCCCTGGATCCTAACTGCCCGTCATATCCCTTGATAATAGAGCCACTTCCCCTTCATCACATTCCCTGTGGGTGCCGTGCAGGTCTCCTGAGGTGTGTTAGTCTGAGCTAGAACTCCCCTGGTGATGGTTGCAGTCAACAGGGTTTGGTGGTTGCCCTTACAAGACAGGCTTTATGGTCTAAAAGCACCCACAGCCCTAAACCCTCCACTTTGAGGCCAATTCATGCATTCCATGTGATGTAAATGTTGTCACCCACCCAAGTCTGCAAGGATTTACGTGGATCCCTTTGTGGATGTCTGTGTGTAGCTTAAAATTTATGATCCAGACTGTCTGAATTGCAAGCGCACCACCTACACGTGTGCCAGGGAAACAAATGGTCCTTAAAACTAATGCTTGTTATAAGGAGATACTTTTAATTCATCATTGAATGAGATGTAATTGAAATGATTACTGCCAGACTTCAGTTTGTACATTTTTGTCCATCGATGGAGCCCAAACACAGTAGGAAGTTTTAAATTCTCCAGAGGTCCTGTGCTATGTTCGCTCACTGCCCTTGGCACACCTCAGGAAAAATTACATTGACAGTGCAGAAGTCACAGCCAGCCTTTTACAAACATCCACAGGAGCCCTGTGTGTTTTTCTGTGTTCAGTATGGGGGCAATGTGATCATCTGTGTGCCATGCATAGCTACTGTAGCATGAATAGAACCGCATGTGTCCACTTTCAAAGTGCACACCAGTCATGTGAAAACCATGAATTGGCCTTAAGAGAGCTGCTCCTGGTGGCCTGCTTCGAGGGGTCACAGACTAGACATTAGGGTGAGCGTGGAGGCTGGTGCGGGGTCTCCATCCATAGATCCCTGATCCTGGCCAGCCTCTTAGGAGCTTAACCTCACTGCAGTGTGCAGCGTCTCCCTGATCACCCCTTGTGAACATCTAGATTTTACATTTGGATTTTAGCATTAGTTTATGGTTGTTTATTTTTTCTTTATTTTTATGTGTACATTCATTTATGTATTTGTTTGTCATTGTTGTGTTAAATTTTATTTTTTTTACTTGTATACCTTGATAAAAAGGCAAAAGTGCCTAAATTCAAATTAAACCTTGTTTCTCTTGGCCTTTATTAATATTGACTGCAATGCAACACGTTATTGTGATTTTTTTTTCTTCTTTTAAAAAAAAAAAAGCCATATCATCTAGTACTATATGCAAGGATATATTTCCCAGTGATGAAAAAACAGACTACGATGATCATTCACCCATTTTTTCCCCCATCAATGGTGTGATTAAACTCACTTGTACTCTTTGAAGCACTAGAGTTACTATAGAAAATCTATCTTTTGCAATGTAACTTCAGTTCTACATACTAAAGGCAGCATTTCTGTTGAAATGTCCTTGCTTCACTATATTCATCAGATTTTACCAAAAGTGACAGGTTGAACAGGATGGTATGCTGTCGGTTCAACCATGTGCTGCTCATGAGCTGAGGGTTGACAATGCCAAGGACACGCTCTGAACACAATCCTGCCTGTAGCCAACATACATGAGTAATTAAATTAGAATTCTAATCTGTACCATTAATTCACAATTCATCTCTGGGCACTGTAGATTGTTGCTTCCCTTACTAGTTCACCTCGTTTATCAGGATAAAAAAAAAACATGCTTCACAAGCACATACCATGACATCATTAGTGTTGTCATTCTCTGGGTTAACCTGACCGGAGGACCGGCCCTCTGGAACTCCCTCAGTTACCCTTAAACACTTCACTACTGTATTGCGCTGACCCAGCAGCCATAACACTGTAAATGCAGACTTAAGGGCAGCCATCTTTCTCGTCCTCTCTCCCTTCCCCCTTTTCACTCATTTTCTCAATTTTTCATTTTAATTGCAGAGTGGACAGTTCATTATCAGCATGTCAGTGACCCATTGGTCTCTGAAGGTTGCACTGTTATGCTCCAGGAAACAGAAATGAGGGAATGGCTTCAGCACCAAGAGGACAGAAGATTTTATAAGAAGAAGAGGGGGGGTTATTTTAAGATTTTTGTATAAAACATGATGCCAGACGAGTGACGTTTTTGGGTGTGTGTTTTTTTAAGGATAAACATTTGCATTTCTGACACATGTGCAACACTGGAAATCCTCAAGCTCTTCTTACCATGGTAGTTTCTGTGATCGACCCAAAGCTGTTGATGAAAATATTACAGGTGACATTCACAGGTGGGCCTGAAGGAAGAAACAACAGACAGAAGGAACACATTTTTCTTTCAGATGGGATTTATAAGATTACACCAGTGTCCACATTAAAAATACCGATTTCAGTTTATGTCCCCTGCGGCTTCTGAAAGATTTCAGCACTTAGTTCATTCCTTTTCATCCTCGTACAGTGATTATGACTGAAAGTGTTGCTTCAGTGCAAATCATGCCGGCTCCAGTTCTGATGTTAAAGAGGCTGCTATTTAAAGGCACACAAAGTGTACGCTCTTTTCAGGCCTCTCACTTCAACTGTAATTACAGTGGGAAAGTTTAAAGAAAAACTCTAGAGGAAAAGATAACACTGGGATTGTTAAAAATATGAATAGGGAAGGTCATAGAGATGTACTTGCCCACATTTTAATGTCTGAGAAAATGTATTCAATCCTTTCTACAATGTTGTCTAATAAAATCATGGCTAATATTTTATAATGTTCTGTTTAGGGCAACCAAAGCATTCAGTTAATGCTAGACGGTCTCGTTTTGAAACTGAAAGAATCAATGGTGACCTGAAGGTTTAACATCAAAGTGCTTTTGTTGCCTAAATCCTGAGATTTTCAAACTCAGATACACTCTTTCCAAGTGTGGTGCAGGAGAGTTGATGAGAGGTGTGTAAAGAGACTTGAGGCAAAGATAATGTTGGTTTGGCAGCTGGAGGAGCTGTGCCAGGCAGCTCATGGAAGCAATAAAGTTATTAAAACCTTTACCCCACAACTGTCACAAGTTGTATCACAACAAAAGATTCCTAACTGCCGTGATATTTGTGCAGCAATTGTTTCAAAACTTAGAAAATGTTATATTTAGAATAGTCTATGTGCCAAGACCTTCTACTTTAGATGCTCCACAACTTAGTGCAAGATCATCCCCTAAACCTAAATAAGATAATAACAACTAAAAGTGGTAACAGGAACTTAGCTGGCTTTAAACTACAGGAACTCAGGGCAGGTGTGAGGTGGTGCACATGAACTTGCGGTCTGTTTAAGGTCAAACCAAACCTTGCATGTGCATGTTCCAACCACTGGAACTGCCCCTGTTGAACATCTTCTAGGGCAATTTTTGGGGAAGGAAAAAACTACCTTTTCCAAGGTAGGGGCTTCTGAGTGACCCTGAAATACTGCTGTGCATATCTCAACTGATTGGTTAAACAGACAGCACAGAGTCGTTAAACTCTCGGGACTGAAAGCGACATTTTTGATGAAGAAAACAAACTCTCCATTGTTCTGTTTCCTACCTGTTCAAAGAATTGGATTGACGTCCAGTAACTACTATTTGTTGTTGTTTTGTGGCATTTGGAGTTAACTGTATAGCGGAAGCTGTGGGATCCTACACAGCAATGTGAAAACAAAGGTTGAAAGGGAGAGTTAAAGGACCTTTCCTGTAAACATTCGCACCACCTCATGTTACTGAAGTGGAAAACCACTTATTATTCTTGTATTTATTTGTGGGATGATCTTGCACTCAGTCTTGAAACATCATTCCATATAGAAAGTAACCAAAATGTAATACTAATATAATGCTATAAAGTAGTCACAATCATTTTGGGGATGATAACATTCTGTGTTTTGGAACTATTCTTCCTATAATTTCATGGCTATGATACATCTTTGAAATTTGATGCAAATTGTGGCAGTTGTGCCATAAATGTTTTAAAATACCTTAATTGCCTCCATCAGCTGTGGGTCACAGCTGCTCCAGCTGCTGTAAGCAGGCCAAATCAACAGTATCTTTGCCTTAGATCTCTTTCCACGCCTCCTGTCAACTCTCCTGCACCATGCCTGGAAGATGTTTGAAAGTCTCAGGATGAGAATCCCGGTCTCCGGTGTTAGAAGTCCTGTGCTTTATATGCACACCATCTACCCAAACCCCCTCCCTGTGACTTGCATGTGGTACAAACTGTCCCTGTAAAGGAGAAAATGTTGCCAGTGAGCATAATCTAATTCAGGCAGCAGTTACTAACGCAATTTAATAGTTCAGTATGTAATTTGCATTGCAGCATGTTTGCACAGCTTGGCAAAATATCCTGTACTTAAATTAAGACTACATCAAAAATCTATGGCTATCACCATGAAGGGTAATGTATAATGTATGTACTAGAAAGCTGGAAATCTCAGGATCATACTGCAGTTTTGACAGAACAATATACAACGCTTGCACATGCGATTGCTCAGCTTTTTTGCTTTCACAGCACAGATCCACTGGTGTTTGTTTTGCTCTCCAGAGCCTGTGCTTTCTTCTGGATTTTCTTGAGGGCTACTGTGAGGGTCTGCCTTGGCATACTCTGTACCTTTGAAGTTGGGTCTGATGCGGGCATCATATCCTGACGTTTTCCCCATGAGCTTGTCCAGGAAGTCAGAAGGTGACAGCTGTGGTCCTGCCCTGCTGGGGGGCTTTATCTCCTCCTTACAGGAGCTCAGTCTGAAAATACCCAGGGAGGGAGGCAGAGACAGGGGAAAAATACAAAGAGAGAGGATTTGAAAAACAGTAGAGGAGGAGTGCATGTATGTATGAGAGGCAGCAGTGGGGGTGGTGGGGAAAAAATAATGAGAATCCAACAGAATGAGGAGCGAACAGCTAGTCAGTCATCAGCACAAAATACCCGGTGGTAGATGGAAATGAGGGTGAAAAATGACGACTGAATGGTTTGCCTCAGCTGGCAACTAAAAGCTTATCTATTTTACATCATGTCTGAGACTCATTGTGGTTGTTAGGCTCTAACTACAGAGAAGCAAAACAGAAGCAGAGGTAAACTTGTCCCTCTTCTGTGCTTCCCACTGCTCGCGGCTTAGCAGGGGTAAAGCTTGACAGATTGATGGCTCAATTGTAATGCTATGAATGTCACACCGGGGAGAGGAAGGAGTTGATACGAGCTCCAGTGAGGCTCAGGCAGCCACTGACAGGAATAACCAACAGGCCAGAGTGAAAGTAAAGAGAAGAAGAGAGACACAGGGAAATCTTAAGGAAAGAGCAAAGATAGAAAGAATGCTCTTTGAATGAGGAAATCCTGGTTCATAATATATTTGATTTCTGTCTGGCCCCTGCTGTAGCACGGCATATTGCACCCCGCGGTTTTTATACAACTGTAAACAGTTCACGATCTGTCATGATCTAAAGCTCTGGAGTACAAATGGCAGGTTCAATCTCCTCCATGGCACAGCTTTGCTGATGTGCTGTGTTCTCGTGAGTATGTGTGTGTGCAGCCAGTCACTGATCCACCAATCTTATGGCCTCTTAGCTGTATTTAGAGTCGCATAAACCGCATAGTCAGGGGCTACAGGATGGGGGCTTTGTGGAGGATATTTTTGGATCTTCAAGAGTGAAGCTGAGGTGATACTGAGATATGTTCAGTTTGTGATAGTGTAAGCTCAAGTTAGGAATTGAAAATTAAGCTATAGTGATGGCTACTGCTGTGGCAACTTTATAGTGTGACATTTATGAAGTCTATGTTCTGAAACAAGACATCCACTTGTACTTTCTACTTTCATTGTACCAACAATAATACTTGGGCGGATTTCATGTTTATGTTCAATACAGATTTTTTACTGACACATTTGTCTTGTCTCTTCTCGCCCACGATTGGCTGATGATTCTCAGCCTTCAGATGGAAACCAGGATGCTGCCAATTCCTCAGTGTCCTTCAAGAGGAACTGACATCTTTCAGTGTCTGAATTTCAATGAACACAGCCAGCTGTATGCATCGCCCAACTAATTGTTAAGTATTGCATTGGCAGTAATTATACTGTAAGACACAGAGCACAAACTCCAAACACTGCAAAGCTGCTGCAGTTTGCATCAAATACCCTCCTTATTTATAAAATTGACGATTTCTGCACAGGACAAAACGTACCATACATACATCACTCATATAATAATTCAAGAATTAATAAGATTGTTGTATGATGTGCCGCCTCTAATATTGATTGTTTGTACATTATGAGACGCAGTCTTCTGTGTCAGTGTTGGATGCTTTAAGCCCAGATAACCACTTGGACCTCCTCTGTAAGAGGTTTCGCAGGGTGACAACAATGAGACACGACTTGTTGCCTTTTGCCTCAAATGAGACAGGAATCATAAATCAGCTTTCATAAGTTCCTTGAAAGGTAAATTAAACATAAGTTTGTTTCTTGTGAGGGTGGTATCTTTTATTAACATCGTAGCATGTTGCCACGCCTTAATTTAAAGTGTGTTCCAACTGCATACAGTGAATAGATACAGATTTGTTTCAGGTTGAACGGAGTTCATAATGCTACAAAACGCCTATAATAAATTGTCCCAAAAAAATTTGACAAGAGTAGGAAGGACAATCCAGGAAAAATAAGTTTTCAGATCAAAGGCTAAGCTGTCACACAAATACAAAGGCTTGCTTCACACACGTACACAGTGTGGATGCTGCTGCTGTGAACATCTTAACGGTGCTGTTTATGACAAAACGATACAGACTGCAAAAACGCTCACACACATTTTACGTTTTCTCTAAATCTTTAGAGCGTTAAGATATAAGTGAACAACAAAACTGTTGTCATTCTGGTCCTGCTGGTTGTTGGCTTCAGTTGAACATTTATGTATAAACTACTACCTGTACAGTTTCACAGCAGCTGCAGCTTAAACCCTATATCTATCAGTTGTTGTCCCGATACTATGACATACCTCAAGTTGCAAGCAAAGGCAAGTATATTGTGACTATTTCCAATTGTATTAATAATAAATATACAAATGTTTTTGACAGTTAAGAAAAATGTCTTTTTTCAGTTCACATTTCTCAGTTTAGACTGCTGCATTGATGTCTGTACTCACTTTAGTATGACTCACCAGATCTAAGCTTGTCATTGGTTGTGCTTTTCTCCTCTAGCTCCACTATCTGCATTTTACTGGTTTCAAAATCCACTTACAACAACAACCTCTGGGCAGCAACCTGCTAAACTCAAAATTTTAAATTTTGCAGAAAATTCAGATCATGCCATAAGAAGGGGAGGAGAAGGAACCATTTCTCATAGTTCTCGCCTCCCTGCATGCAAATGTTCCATTAAAACAATTCCCACATCATTATTTTGAACAGACGCATCCTTAGCTTAGCTCCAGGTATAATGATGGTGACTGGTTTAGAGAAATACAAACAAGCTGGAGAGTTTTTTCCCTCTATATCAGAGTGATAATGATGCGCAGTCAGAGCATTCTTTTCTGCAGAATGGGCTGGCAAAGTGAGACTGACACCGCTGTAACTTCTCAGTTCTGAGTAACACTTACTAAATTCAAAGTTCAGTATTTACTAATCTTAATTGTGATTTTTACAATGTGGGTGGTGTGAGCAGTGTGCACCACTCCTTTGATACGAGCTCTGAATCACTGTAATTTTCAGTCCTCCGGTTCTGCTTTGATCTGATTCATGACTGGTACAAAAACTAATTCTCACCAGTAGTCTCAGGTCTGTCTTTGTATGCACGGCTGTTGTCATAAATTCTCTTTCAAAGAAGATGCTCCTGTGAACTTTAATTTGGCTGCACTCAACACCCTGGTAATTGAGAAAATGCAGGAAAAGCTTGAGACATGTTGTGAAAACCCAAACCATGATATTTTTCTAAAGTAAACCAAGTAGCTTTAAAACTAACCAAGCAGCGAGTGAAAATGAAACGCCCGTCTAGACTGGTCCCTCAGGGTGAATGTGTGGTGTCGACCAGTGCCTCCACCTACACTTCATCCTCCTTACATAGACTTTGTGACTCACTGAAGTGGAAAAAAAAATCTGCTTCTAGTAAAACATAATTGAGAATGCAGTTTAGGTGTAAAAGAACGTAGTTCATGGCAGACAGGGTTGGCTGATGCCAGTCTTTCTTACATTTTAAAACTCCACTCTCACTGGTCCCCCCTGACTCCACTCTGCTCTTCTTCTGCTGTGTAGTGATCCTGGCGTTACAGTATGTTGGTACTGCTTTCATCCTTCTCACACACACTCCGATACAAACACATAGCGGTGCACAGGGAGATGGATTGATGGTCAGACTCTTACTTGCAGTAAGCCTCTGATAACAGTCTCAGTTGGATTGTGCCTCTTTCACAAACCAATACAGAGCAACAAGATGTCCCGCTTGGCTTGAAGTGTGATTTTTCTCTCACCGGTGGGCACAAGCGTTCAAAGACAAACGACTATGACAGCAAAGTCTTTAGACTTTAAGAAATAAGAAAGAAAAATGGGTCTATTGCATGTGTTGGCAGCGACTTTGGAATGTTTCTGATATGGTTTCTATCTAATGACGGATGAAAGGGTCCATTAGAATATATTTGCGGCGAGAAAATCATCAAGGGGTTAATTACAGTCGAAGTGCTTAGTCTCAACAGACATAGTAAGCCTACAGTAGTTCATAAGACAAGGTTCACTGCTTCCCCCTATAATGTACAAACATGAATCAGTGCACTGAAGTCAAAACTGTTAACCAAGACTTCCACATTATATTCTAGTGTAATACAGTGTCGATCAATGCAGCTGAGAGTGACTCATTTCTTCTTGTTGATGGTAATGAACACGGTATGAGATTCCCCCGCTATAAAAGTCATGTTATTTTAATGATAAAACACAGTGGTCTGCATTTTCTCAGTGCACAATATATGATATATATTTAGTGGCTGAAATGGAAACATATTCTCTGCATCGATCAGTGTTTCGTGGCTCTGTGTAGATTATTGATCCATAGCTTTGCATCAATAAATTTGATTATTGTTTGATTTTATAGCATTTTTATTAGAAATACTTAAAAAAATAACCAGCATTAATTGCATTTTACATAAGATTTTTTCCATGCTTAGTCAGTTCAACCAAACCCAATTGTGAACAGACTTCGGTTTGTTTTCCAGGTTTATGACAGACAGCGAACTAAGCTGATTTCCAAATCTACCGACAAAAACATGTTTTTACATCCACAATTTTTTTTCTTTTCATTAGTGTCAGCAATACACCCACATGCAACAACATCCGCATTCCTGCTTTACTTGTTATAAAACTAATCCTTCCTGGCCTCCTGTAATTTTCCTCCTTGGTGCCCAAAGAGCAGAAATGTTAGGTTTAGCTGACCAGTCATCAACGCAGTGCTTTTGGATACAAATAGACAATTTCATAAAAGTTAGAAAACATGGCAGATATCTTGGCATATGTACAACAGCAGTTACTGTAAATTCAGCACCACCAATACTGTTACCATTGGTACTTAAAGGCCAAAAGTAAAAATATTTTTTCTATGTGAATAAAGACCATTTTACTTGCATAATGCTGTTCAGGGAATAATCATAGTATAAGTAAACTGTTTGCGGTGAGGTCTGAAGCTGAACTTCTCACCCTCAGCTGCAGGCAGAGCTGTGGGTTTATGCTTTCCCTCAGGGCCTACATCACCTCTCCATCAGCCCTCATGCATTTCTAATTGGACTCCTTCCTATTGTGCGTTAAGCCACAATAGGACCTTATATCACAGGGAGGCTGAAAGAAGAAACAGCCCAAGACCATGCGTGTCAAAACAATTTTATCTTTAAGTTTCTGGCACAAATCCACCCATTTGAAAATGCCACTTGTATTCAGACTAATAACTCCTGACAGCGGTTTTAGCTGCAGTGAAGGAAGTTTAGGAAAAATTGAACTCCTTCCAAAGATTGACATCTTCACTGGCAAACAATCCACGCTGTCTCACACAATTATTTTCGGATGTTAAGTCTTTTCAGGTTAATGTACTGTACAGCACTCACTCTTAAAATTATACCTACAGGTTCTATTGATTATAAAACTACAAGCGTAACTGCAAGAGGCTCCTCAGAACCTTTCAAAACTAAATTATGTGGTTCTTTGTCTGAATGATTCAATTATTAAGATGCTCTTTGCTGACATTTAATTAGCCTGACCTTTTGCTTCTCCCTGCATCCGTTTCATTTGAGCATCCGTGCCAGACTGCTGTCGAGAATACGTAACAACTCTTTCTGTCCTTCCATTAGAGAGTGGGTTTTGGCTGTCACACTCTTGTTAGCAAGTGACTTCATTTGGCTTTGAATGCAGAGCTGAATCGTAACTTAATACGCATACATTTGGGTACAAGAAACACTATAGTTATGAGAAAGTGGCTGATAAGAAGATTGATTTAGTGTCTTTGAATGTTTAGTACACCAGACAGTATTACTGTACATCTTTATTGGTTTTACTTGGTAAATCATTTTCTCTTCATGTATTGAACCAACAGGAAAGTTATACTGACATGGACAGCACTGTTTTAATCCTAGGACCTGTCCATGCAAAGTAATTAGAAGTAAAGATTCAATACCTTTGTGCTGGATGGAATGTGTATGGCAGTTATTCATCATCCTGCTTTCACATAAACTCAACCAGTCTACGAGAGGAAAACACTGTTATGACAAGCCTGTCAGGACTGTGCTGTCAGCGGATCAACCATGGGAACCCACTGCATGTGCAACTAATCTGAAGAGCTAGTCAGCGTTTGATTACCGTTCCACTCCACCTGGTCTTAAACAAAAAAAATTCAGTCAGTCATTAATTTTGATCAAAGTAACACGCTTACTGTGTGTACGCATGACCAGTGGTTCAAGAAAGCCACATGTCGTCATTAATTTTCTACAGACATAGATGCATGGACCAGTGCTGGAGATGGTTGCCTAGTTTTGCAATTTTTCTCACAGGAAAATGCTTCTTGGGTAGTGGGTGGCTTTGTCTGTAATAATAGACAGTGCATTATTCAGAATGTGTGGTAATATTGTAAAACAGATGTTTGTCCACAATCCTTACGTGAAGTCCCGATCAGGGTGAGCCCAGATACATTAAGTATGCTGTACATGGTAAACTCAGGTAGAAAGCCACGAGTCATTTTAGCATGTGTCCCAAAATGACATGCTTGAAGTGACATAGCCCTCTGGGTGATTATAATGGGAGTGAAGGAGGAAGTCTGGTGACATTGTTTTAAAGCAACAACAGGCAGAAGGATGGGGTGGATGAATGAGTCAACAAAACTTTGAATTTTATGTTTTTCAAAATCATCTTGTCTATTTGTTCTATCATTGACATGATTATTTTAATCAAAATAGTCGTGATGTTGTTTTAACCTTAAAGTGGTTCTAACCTTTCAAAAATCTAAAAAGTGAAAAACCCTGCCCAAAGCAATGAGTCTATAGCATAAAAATAACCTGAATCTGCATCATCCTTTGGTTTCACAAACCTTTATATTGAGTTTTGAAGTCACTGTTATCTGCACAGCTCACATCTTTACTGTTGTTTTTCCTGTCATGTCAACATTTTCATCACAGCAGGTAACTATTTTCAGGAAGAAAAAACAACTTAAACGCACTCTACCCAGCTTGTTCTCCAAATGGCGGCTGGATACAGTTAGCTGGTGAACACAGTGGATAAATGATATCATATTGTGGCAACTGCTGGATCTCAAAATAACGAACAGCTTGCAAAGTGCTGGTGTTCTGTTTTTTTTTTTGTTTTTTTTGTTTTTTTTAAAGGTTTGAGCGCTTGCTTTAACTCAAACCATGATCCTTGCCTATTAAAACTTTTCAAGTTGTTGTAACACCATAAAACACATTTATTTTTAAACTGTGTACACACAAATTATTATCGTCCTGTTTATAAGGGCATTGGATAAGAAAATGCCTTTGTGAGTTGCTCTAGGGGGCATGAACAAACAGCCTATTTTATTGTTTAATTGGCTTTTGTGACCTCCACATCCTTACTTTCCAGCTCACAACATTAAATGCACACTCCTTCCTGCATTGGCCTTGAATCTTGGCACTAAATTTAAACCATGAGGGGTATGTAGAATTGTCCAATACTGATATCATTTCAAGGGATACTGTGCTGTTGCAGGTATGAAAAGTACAAAATCCTGTAAAAATGTGTAATGTTGCATTTCAGTGACCAAAGTGCTCAGGCAAAGAATGAATAGCAGCATAACCTGAGAAATGGTGTCCGTTTCCAGTGTAGTGCATGATTTAGTTACAGGGAATATACTGTATAAGCACACACAGTAAAAGAAGCCAGAGCTGTCATTCTGTATATATTACATACGGTTCAAATGTATAAGGATATAAATGGACTGGAGAGAGTTGGGGGGAGGGAGGAGTAGGGAGGCAAGGTCAGTACGAGACCAACAGCTTTTTTTTTTTTTTACATCTGCAAAATTCATTGCTTCCCTTTTTCTCATAACATAAATGCTCCAGAACTGAAGAGGTAGAGTAGGTCATCCACTAATTATAGGACCACACCATATAAATGCAGCCATTTACCGTATACAATATTAATATTCAATTCAAAAGACTGGTTGATTGGTTTTTACTCAACAAGATCTTATTGTGTATGATCTCAGCCTGGCTGAGCCCCAGATTTGAAAGTAACAGATTAAAATGACACCTTATTATATGGGAAGGGATTTTTCTCACGGAGTACAAACATATTCTACTAATTGCTTTTTCATTAAGAAGCTGGTGATCACAAAAGCACATCATTTCACAGTATGGCTGTTCCCTGGTTTCCTACAAGGACGCACTGGGGGATGTCAGGGCCATTAGACAGCCATACATGAGCATACTAACTTTTTACTTCCATTAGCATAATGGGAAATGGAGCAAAATTTCTCTCCCCGCCTGTTGAAACACATCGCTCTAATTTCCTACTTGCCAAATTGTCCTTGACATCCACGTGAGCCTTAGGCATTGCTCCATCGAAGGGATCTGAACGCAGTGCTTTCAGACAACTGACACAACTTTCTATGCTGGCCTACCAAACCTCATGAATTGATTCATGCCAGTGACAGGCCTTTCATCAAAATATAGTCAACCATGCCATGCTTTATGGTAATACAATGATATGTCATTTTTTTGCCTTTTGTGACCTGTGTAGCCAATGTCTTCTCACTACTGTGTATGATGGCCTATGGCTACTGCTGTCTGCTTTTGATCAATAGGGTCATTGGGGAATGGGATTCAGAGCACAGTGCAATTTAACCTTCCACATTTATCTTCAATGACATGACCACTGCCACTCCTGCAATGTGACACCTCTAGGTTTGGAACCACAGATACAGAGCAGAGCTTCCTCAAGTAGAAGGCTTCTCATTTAATCTGACCATGAGGTGAACCAGATCTGGATGTCCAGTAAATAGTGGACGCATCTCAACTTAAGACTTAGTGAGGGTGGAAGAACAGACAAAAGCAACACAAAGAGGCCAAATTGCACACAGAACTACTGTAACTTGGTGGCAAAACATGCACTGACTTACTTGGTGGTGTCAGCAATAAACTGGAGTTAAGTAGGATTGAGGCGAAATGTGCAGTTTAAGCATTCAATAGAGAGGGTCCTAGAGACTGTTCAGCTGGGTTTATGATGTCATGGAGAAACCTACAGGGCACATATGCATATTCTATGTAGATAAAAGAGAAGACGGATGGATTTTAAACTACGTTCGAATTTTTCAGCCAGTCACCTCCATCTGAAGAGTAATACGTCAATATGCAGATGTCATTATGCAGCCTAAGACTATTGTCTTCGATTGAAAGACTACATTATGTTTTCTGGTGAAGAATAAGGCGGCTAACATTTCGCAATTTTTAATAATACAGTAAAGCGCATGAAAAATGGAAAAAGTAGTCTTTTAAATATTTAATCTTTAAAAACATAGCAAATCTATTCTTTGATAATAATAATAATAATAATAATAATAATGAATTTAATAACAGATGCTAATGGAACCTGAAAGAGCTGCTTTCTGCATATTGTTGTTGTTTTTTGTTTTTTTGTTGTTGTAATTTTTCTCTTAACCCGAACCCTGGAACAAGCTATTACACCTTTGTGTGTCATTAGTACATTTTTACACAGGAAAAGAATAGATGTATACTTAAATGTATGTATGTCAGATTGTTTTAGCAACCTCATCACTATTTCTTTACCCATCAGTGTGTACATATACAGCTGAGAGAACAGAAGAACAAAGGTAGCTGGTGGATTCAATGCACTTTATGTAGGAGCAGATGACAAATTCCTGCTAGATATTGCAGCGTTTATAGGCTTGCTTTCAATTCAAATCTTTGAATTATTCCTACTCTCCTCAGCATTATCTTCGATCTCTTTTGTTATGTGGTAAAGGATAATTACTTCAGCCATGAGCCAATGCTAATGGTATAATATACTTCCAGTTAAAGTATATTTAGCTGTAATGCAAACCTCGGGGTTTAATGATTTAGATTAATCCATGCTAACCCAGAGTAAATCACAACTCTGTGCCATCGCTCATGCGTACTAATTTGTAATGCAATCTTTAATCTTGTGGGAGTGAGGCTTGACATCTCTGAAGTACCCAACAGAAATGATGTTTCCAGGCTTGTGCCACAGTAATGACAAGGGCACAATGAGCTGTGGCTTGATGACAGATTTATGTTCATGTTTCCACAACACTAAACTCCAACTACCACCCTGGGCTTTCCCCGTGCAGCCCTTAACAAATCCTCAGCAGTATAATGCATTATAGTCTACTGACTTGAAATTCTTATCTGTGTGAAAATAATATTCTTCTCTTGATGACTTAATTCATTTGTCTGCCAGAATCACACTGTGTTAAATCTGAAGAAAGTGGACCTAAACTCCAACCCCTCTTTGCTACATCTGCTGTCAAAATGTCATGATTGTTTTGCAAATGCATCCTGTCATGCACTCACACATCATCAGTGATATATCCAGGGGTCATTGGGTGTTTGAGGTCAGCCACTGTCGCTCGGGAGACTCAGCTGAGGCTGATCTGACCCGCTTGAGTAGCAGTTGCTCACTTCTCCTCAACCATCTTGAGGCCTTCTTGGTGGCCTCAGAACTGTGCATGATGGTAGTTTTTTTTGTTTGTTTGTTTGTTAGTTTTTTTTCACTTGTGGTCCCTTGGAGATGAAACACCTTTGCAGAGGGCCTGAGCAACAAATCCTCTGCATCTCACTCCAGTGAACAGGAACTATATCCTCCAACCTTGCCCGCGGCACTTTTCTACCAGGTCGATGTAGATGGTTCACACCCTCCATGATTCTCACTGTAGAACTATGCCTGGTCTGAATGTGATGAACTTGGGTGCTTTGAGCCCCTCTCCTGCCTTAACGAAGGAGATGGCCTTTTCATGCTGGTTGTTTTTGTTTGTAATGAAAGATGGCTGAACAGATGGTTCCAGCTATTGTCCACAGCTCCTTGGGTTGGCACTAAGGATAGACCGATTATTGGCCTGGTTGATTATCGTGGCCTATACATGCCATTTTCTCGATTATTTGTATTATTTTTATTGCTCGATTATTAATATATTGAGTGATGCAGTGGTCTCTCTCTATCTGTAGTAATTCTCTGGTCTCAGAAATGTCTCCCAAGCAGCACTACCAGCAAAAACTGAACAAGAAACACAAGCCGTCGTCACAAATCAGGCAACGAGCTTTTATCACATAGGCTAAGGCTATGCTAACAGCTAGCGGCTAAGTTAAGAAAAAGCCACATCTGTCCATCTTGAGATGGCGTCAAAGATAGCCATCTTCCCCCAGAGCTTTCAGGCAGCAACTGGTTCACCAGTGTCCCTGTTTTGGTTGGGAGCACATCTTACACTGACTGAACAAAGAACTTGTTGGTGTTTAGCCCAGCATAACTTGGACCAAGACATATTGTCTCCACTCCTTGTAGTTGCATTCTCACTGCTTCCCACAGAATGAATTGGTCAGCATGCACACATTATCTAGAAATCGAATAACGAGTTCATCTCAGAATTGTTTCTTTCTAAGCTTAATATGAGGCACTAAGTTTCAGTTTCCTGTACAGACATACATAACTGTTAAGCATGTTCAAGATCCCAGATTACTGAAAGCTCTTCATCGAAACCATGTATGCTTTATTTAGGCTGCATTGCACAGGAACTGTCAAACAGTGATCATATAAAGACTGTAGTAGTGTACCCTTGCCAGTGTTTTTTAATCTGATGTCTCTGCCACTGCTGGTGGCTATGTGCTGTAGCCTTGTATTACCATTAGCTTACTAGCACCTTAATCCTGTAAGCGCATGCAAAAAAAAGCCCATAGTGAGCTAAGGTACCTCTGTTATAAATGTGAACATACTCTACAAAATAGGTGCCTGGTGAAATTTTTATGTAACTCACTCTTGAAATTGCATTAAGGCTTAATGTTATGCATAATTAAGGGCTTGGCTGCTTTGAGTGACAGGTGGGTGGAAAGTCCACGGCCGGAGACCTCTGCATGGCCTGCCTCAACTCCACTCATGCTCGACTTACTTGCTCATTCTTTTCATTCACCGAGAACCGGGCGAAGTCGGCACTGCCAAGACAGCAATGGCAGGAGCCCCTGCGCTAAGCTTCAAAACAAATGCTCAGGAAACCTATGGGTGATGTCACATAAATCTTTTGCTGCTGTAACACTGCAAATTTCCCCACTGTGGTATTAATAAAGGCTTATCTTATCTTAATGTTTTCCCACGTGTTTATACAGTTAATGGATGCCGCCCACTATGACCAAAAATCAAAAACCAAAACAAAACAGTACAACATGGGGAAATTGAGAGATGTAAAAATGTTTTGTAATCATCTTCTTGCTTTTGGGAGTGACAGCCAACTTACAACAAACCATGCTCGTTGTGATGAAACCGAAGCACACACTATAGCTGATTTTAACAAAATGAAGGAAAAGCTCACAGTGAACAGTTCCCCACTTCCCTGCAATATAACTTTAACAAGCTGCTGGGACCTGAATGAGACAAATGATGCACAGAAACACATTGCTCAGGGTAGAAACTACTGTATACACTTTTATAGTGACAACAGAAGACAGTTACTGCCTTCTTAAATATATATGTGTGAATGAGGAGTTATGATGCTTGGTTAGCTCACATACAAGCCTTGACGAGAAGTCCCTCTTGTATTTCGTCCTCCTGTCCATCATTATAAAGCTACAGATGCTATCGAATGCATTTTCTCAGCTATACCCTCCAGTCATCACTGACATTTGAATCAATAGTGACTCAACCAGGGTTTTCAACTGGAGCCCCCTTACCAAATGACCATTAACATTGGATTTTGAATGAAAAATATGTATTTAATTGTATATGAATAGTTAAGCCTTTATCTCCCGTTGGCCTTCCCCGAAGCTAAATTAAACAAACTAAAGGTTTGCAACAGTGGAAGATAAAATGGCAATCTCTGTGATAAACCTGAGGAACTGACCTTCCACCCCAAGGCAGATGAATCTAACCGAGAACATCGCCAGACCTACCCATCCTCCCGGATCCCTCTTCTAGCCACTCTGTATTCAGACCACCTTTTTCACATCTAAGATCTGATATCAGTGCGGATTGCCTCCTGTCAGTCTCTGAAACAGAGCTCGCAGATTTCTGATACAGAGAAGGGACGATACTGAGTGCAAAAAATTGCTTTGATGTGTCTGCTTAGGGGCTTAAAACGGACCGTGGCATTGTCCTCGTGCATAATGAAGCTCAGGGACTGGCACATCACATATACAGTACAGTATATATGCACAGTTTATGTTGTCATTAATCTATCTTGTGAGCTGACCGGTTGTGTTTAAAGGCTGTGGGTATAAACGCCATGATCAAAGCAGGACCAATGTCTCTCCCATCCTCCCATCTGTGTACTGTTTTCAAGGTAGTGAAATGCAGTGATTAGGGAAGAAAGACAACATTTTCTAATGCATCCAAACTGTTATGGTAATTGCATGACATTATGAAGTGTGTGCACATGTGCAATTTTAGCATATAAAAAGAGAGTTTCATCAGCTGTGCATGTCTCCACATGTTGGGCTCGACAATGCCCCTCACCCCTTCTATCTTCCTAGATTTAAAGGCCACTGGGAAATCTCTCCAGCTGGGTTCTTACAGACTACAGGCTAATAGTGTACAGTGAACATGTAATTAGAAGCTGGAGACTGCTTTACTGTGATGATTAATGTCTTCCATTTGCTACTGCACCTATATGAATATGGATACAAGTGTCAGCTTCCATCAGCCTCAGTATAAATCACATCCTCTGATAGCATATGCTTGTTTTCCTGTCAAACCCCGGCTCATTTCCTGCTACCATAATCTTTTTCTTTTATTAGCCATTTACTAACCACTTTAACCCTCCTATTATCTTTGGGTTCAATTTGACCCCATTCAGTGTTTAACATCTCTAAATAAGTCATTGACATCATTTTTTCAGTTTAGTTTAAAGGGCTATTTACACATAAACTGCGGTAACAATTTTAATTATGATATTTTCTGGAGGTTTAAATTGCTGGGGTCAAATTGAACCCAAGGATAAAAGATGTCAGTAAATTTGAAGGTAATAGGAGGGTTAAACCCCTTACATGGTACTTGTCCTTGGTTAGTCCACATTTCTGACTTGAATGGAATAGAATAATTTTTTCTAAGCATAACCATAAGCACAATACATAACCACAACCATAAGCAGTGAAGTAAGGTTTGGTGGCCTTCTCATTTTGCCCCATGGACTAGAGCAATACAGCAGTTACTACTTTAAAAGTGAAACACAAGAAAGCCAAGGGACAGCGTGAGTCAGTGTGTGCTCTCCCAAATCATGGTCCACCTGTGCCTTAAACAAAAGCATAAAAGCCACTGGGGGTGTCCTGTCAATCAGTGTACATTGAAGTAAGATTTCAGCCCGGAAGAGGTGAAAGCAGGTTGTCAAACACAAAAGTGTTCCCATAAAATCACACAGTAAATCCTGGCACACAAAGACAGTTACTGCACTCTACATGACCCATATTTTGGACATGACACTGAAGAGGAAGGAAGTTGTAGGCATAGCCGCTGGCCTGTTTCGCTTGATCAAGCTGCTGGCTGGAACCAACAGCGTCCTCACAAAGCCACCATGGAGCGAGGTCTACCAGGGATTTTCTGAATCAAAATGAAGGCAATGCTTTGTGAAATGACAGTTTCTCATTTCACTTCTGATGCTAATGGAGGGTTTTCGTTTGACTAAAGGTAGAAGCTCGTTTTTACCCTTCAATACTATTTATTTATTTTTTTTATTTTTTTTACTGCACTGTTTGAGGTTTTTATGGTTACATTAGTGCCCACTGAAAGATGTGTAGTGGATGGTTCTGTAAGGATAGACTGTATTGTGATACTTTTGGAGGAAAAAAGGTCATATTAGCCGTGTAAACATCGCTTTATTTATTTATTTATTTTATTCAAGGTAGTTATTATTGTAACTAAGCAACTCTGAATCCTGAAATAGATTTGGCTGTTGTTTTAATCTTACAAATATATTAATTCATTTCATCATTGCTAAGCACTTCATGTCATTGTCAATAATCATTAACAAGAGGTACTCATTATGCACTTTTTTGTGTTTGCTAGTGAAAACCCTATGCTAATTTTATTTATTTTTTGTTATCCTAACAGAATACAGGCTTCAATTAATGGAAGAAAAAGAAATTGGCCATATCTTGAACTGTTCTATGTAAATGTAAATTGTTCTAACTAGCTAACGCAGCCAAGGAGCCTTTAATTTTAATAGGGCAGTGTAGCTTTCCCCCTCCAGAGGACCTAAAAATGCAAGCCCTTGAATTTTTTAACAAGTAACGCCAGTAAACACACTTCCCAAAAAGCACAGTGTACAGTGTTTTTGGAATGAACACAATATTGTTTAAATGTGCATTGATGCTTAATGATTAAAAACACAGAATCTGAGGGACAGGCATTTATATTTTAATAGATATTCAGTTTATTTTGTATAAACATGAGCCAGTACCATTTGTTTTTTTTTTGTTTTGTTTCTTTTTAAAGACCGCAATATTTTATTGGTTATATCCTTTAAACTGCAAGACAAGTGGGATGAACAAGTGTTCATCAGCAGAAGTTGCAGGTTTTTGCAGGCAAAATGGATTAAACAGGTTTCAGAAAAGTATGATGGCTGTTATAATGATTAGCCCACAAAGTTGTTAACAGTCAGAGTAACTCTGAGAATAGTGAGGCCTAATCCATAGCTGTTATTTAGCTGAAAATTTTAAAAAATAACAGCTGAATCTATTGGGTAATGTCAAAACTACGAAATGTTCTGTATGCAAGACTCAATGGATGTGGTAGCTACACCTTCCCCTTCTCCCCACATTTTATTTACAACCAAAAGTTGTTAATACAAGAACAAACTAAAATTAATCCAGTCAACACCATTTGTCCACACTAGCATTGTAAAATACAAAGAATGACTCCAACTCCAGTTCCACTCTTGTCCATGCAACCCAGTCTCCACAAGTTTACATTCCGAAGCTGCTAAACTGCAAACCTAATGACATTTTTGATATAATTGTTTTTTACATTTTCTTTGCAACATATTGCCAAACTGTGTATATTTCCCATTTATTTTCTTGCTTTAATGTCGCTCATTTTCAGCTAACCAGTCATGTATTCGCTGGGGCGGGACTTGTCACTGTGGTAACCCAGAAAGTGGAGGAGAAGCTTCAAACTTGTAGTGAAGGGGGTCATATTTTAGCTGAAACCCAAACAGTCCCATTCTTTATGAGAAGCAAACTCTTGCCCTCTGGATGAAGGTCTGCTGGCTGCGCTTATTCTAAAACAGGCAGTTTCAAAGGGAGGGGCTCATATGTACGAACAGGCACATGCACCCATGACGAAACAGAGCAGAGAAGCTCAGATTGCAACACACACTGTATCTTCACACAGCAGGTTGTTGTTTGCCAACATATGTTCATGTTCACAATCTTGCATATTCCATCTTTAAAATGTTGAGTTTGAAAATTCCCTCTTGATGTCAAGAGATGGTGATTTCTGGAGGTCTGGATGAATGTTTTAATGGTACCTGAACAAACTCCATCTGCTGATGAAGGCCGTTCAAAATGATTAGAAATTCCAGAACAGTCATTAAACTAAACAGATTGTTTGATGTTTTGTCAAATGATATAAAGTATTTAGAAAGATAGTAAGCTAGTTTTAATATATAATGTGTCTGCATATGCCACGAGTCCAAAGATTCCCTCTCTGTACATGCACAGTGTGGATCATGTTGTAGTGGAGGCTTCAATTGCAATCTGACTCAACAACAGTTTTGATGTTGCAACTCTCAGATCACTGATAATGTCTCCGTAAACAAGTCTGTAATGCTCCAAAACAGATGGCAGGTATAAATGTCCCAATGTATCCGTTCTCACAGATTTAAAAAACCCACAGGCGAAACAGACACTGCCTCGGTGAGATTTCCTCAGAGGCTCCAGTCCAAGACACAACTCAGGCACGGCTCCATTTGCTTTGTGCACTTTTTCCAGGGTGATGTCTTATTCACAAGAGCCTCTTGGGCTGCTGGACATGCATTGCATGTCTTGCAGTTTTTCCAAAGAACAAAGGCATATGGCTATGGTAAGCCTGTTAAGGAAAAACAAGTTCAGACAGACTATGAACTAATCCCCTTTGACATACACTGTTGTGCTTTCTTCATGTCTTCCCATCAGGTGAATTTAATTACTCTGTTTTCTGAGAGAGCGGCAAATCCCTTCATATTTGAATCATTTTTTAGGTGTAATATGTCTTTTACTGCAGACACAAGGAAAAATAAATAGTATTTTCTGGGTATTACTGAAGGAATAAATAACAGCATAACCCTGTGTCTTCATGTGACACGTTTGTTGGGCGTACCTCCCATTTATTGAAAAGCAAACATTTCTGAGCCAAAGAGAACCACAGGATTTGACACACTATTTCAGGAAACAATGTGGGCGTCTTGTGGGGACAGACAGAAAAACGGAGGGAGTCTCAGTGGTCAGGCAGCAAGGTAACGGAAAGAATACATTCAGGACTCACACTGTGTCTGTTCAACACGATTAAGAGACGCGCCTGCAGCCCCGCTATGGATGGTTAGGAAGCTCTGGGCTGACTGTGTGGTCTGAGATAACCAAGGTATGGCCATGCATAATAGTGAGCATCACCAGGTACAAATCATCACGATAATCTTTTGAAAATCAAGCCTGACATCAATGTCGAGTCCTCCAAAGAGCCCCAATAAAATATCAAAGAACCTTCTTCGTGAGGACATCATGAATTGTTTTTAGCCAATGTGACCCCCAAAGTTGACATCATGATGGGCTTTGAAATATTAGCCGGCTTACCTTGAAATGACCAATGCAAAGGGGGCTTAAATAGAATTTTACTGGCATTCCAATATCACTAAAGCTTATTTTGCTGGTAAACAGAAACTAGGTTCTGTTTATTATAAATCTTGTATACTGCAGTAAAAATATATCCAAGATGTACCAAAACCAGCTGACGTAGACAGTTGAGTATCATGTATTGTAAGAGAAAACACTGCAAGAATACACTGATCTTTTTTCTTTTTTTGCCTCTTGAAATTTTAAATTATGTACGTCTAGATTAACACATTAACTCTGATGGGACTGGATGGGCTTAAACTGCGTGTCAGGTTGGATTTGGGGGTATTTTCTCATACATCTTGAGAAGTTCAGTCTGGTTCAGGCTTATAATCTAGATATTAATATTAAACTTTTAATGCAACTCTTAATTAAGTAGTAGTAAGGCAGGTTTAGACAATCCTCAGCCTGACCCCACTCACATGACTTCACAAACAAACATGACTTTGTCCTTCTTGGGGAAGACAAATGCCTGGCAGGCCAGTGATTGAATCCAGAAAAGGGGGAAGAGGTAATTAAACCTCAGGATAGAATCTAATGGACCCGCATGCTTTGTGAAAAATATGCCTCAAACAACACTTTCAGAGTCTGAAACTTCACATTTTGCGCAAAGCCCATCATACTGTAAATATGTTTGTTTCCTTTTAATTAAGAGGTTTTAAACAAAGATGTCTACTTTCGCCCCAGACATCGGCCCACGTGTTGAGCCGTTCATAACTAAAATCTGTACACAGCACAATTAAGCACATTTGAATTTGGAAAGCCTGATAGCAGGAACTGTCTCTTTTTATAGGGAGATTATTGTGCTAGTCTTAAAAAACCCAGAAAATTCCTGTCAGCAATATTTACTCTGTAAATGAATAAGCTCGCTAGGTTTAATATTAAGGTTCAAACAGAAACATATTAAACAATCTTCATCCAACATGAGGCTTAATCACTGTCTTTGTGCTGGGGATCCACAAAGGCATTGATTTTTTTTTTTAATGTTTTCTGCTTAGTGAAATAATAAGACTGCAAGGACCTAGAATATCTGCACCCAAAAAGGCTTTTTTCTTTTAACTTCTCAGCAATTATTTAAAAAAAAGCCTCCTTGGTAGAGCCACAGTCGAAGATTTATTATTTCAAAATCATTCTCTTTGTGAAGCTGTGCACCGATACAACCTGGAATATCCCTGAGATTAGCTACAGTGCCTTTTAAATCGGTTGTGTTCTCCTCTTCAGGAAACTTTTTCTTAAACTTGAGTACACGCTGATATCATTACAGTTCAATACTGTACTTCACCTGTCAAGGACAACCAGTCATCTCGTTAATGTGGGAAGAAAAGAGCGCGCCAGTGGTGCAGAGGTCAGAGCACGAGGGATTTGTGAAAGTACATGATCTTTGGTGTTTACCCTTGAAGCACTTTGTATTAAAGAGTCACCTGCAGGCCACTTATGGCAAACAGACCACTTATATCGCAAAGTGTCTGATAATGGACACCTACTGTGTGTCTATCCATCAATACAGAGCACTTTCCCTGATAACTGCTATTACAGACCATACTGAATCTGCTACAACAGAGACAGAAAACCCACAGACATCAAAGCATCTCCGGCAGCTTCTTGCTTACTGCGAGATAAAACCGCGATTAGCGCTACTGCATGTAATTTAATTCCACCCATAGTGTTTGAGAGTTGAGGTGAGCCCGAGCATCAGGCCGTAATTCTTTCAGTGTGTAGGGGAATTACAAAGGATGCAGCATTGTGGATTCAGACCACCCTCATTTGATGCTGCCGTTGTGTTATCTGACAAACACAGCTGTAATCCCCCTCAACCAACGCTCTCAACCCCCTTTACTACCTGACAGATTCTGCTTCACTGGTCATGTGTGACTTCGGCCGTAAAATGTAAAATGAAGGAAGAGGAGCAATTTGTTTTGCCTTGTATTTTAACATGCACCTTTTAGTGAACTTGACTTTCCTCAAAACACCACAGCGACGCAACGTATCAGGTGGAACATTTGATTGATTATTCAATTAGTTGTCAGGTATTTTGAAAATCAGTTAAAGTATTTTCTTTCTTTTTTTTCAAGTGAAATTCCCCTGATTCCATCCATCCATTATCTATACACCGCTTAATCCTCACTAGGGTCGTGGAGGGGCTGGAGTCTATCCCAGCTGACTTAGGGTGAAGGAAGGGGGCACCTGGACAGGTCACCAGGGCTACACTCAGAGACAGACAACCAAGCACACTCACATTCACAACAATGGACAATTCAGAATCACCAATTAACCTCAACATGTTTTTGGACTGTGTGGGAGGAAGCCGGAGAACCTGGACAGAACCAGATCCAGCTTCTTAAATGTGTTATTTTCTGGTTTCTTTACTCCTCTATGACAATAAACTTTGGTTCAGGAAAAAAAAGACACTTAAGGATGTCATCTTGGCCTTTGAAAGTAGTAATCAACATTTTTACTAATATTTTTTTAAATTTTAGGTATTTTATAAGCCAAACAATTTATCTATGGATTAATTGACAATGGAAATAATTAGGAGTTGCAGGCCTACACAACTTGGAGTCAGATTAGAAAAAAATCTACATAAAATTACATATTTGTTTTGGAAAGGCCATTTATTTAATTTGTTGTAATCCTGAATCAAAACTGCAGTTCTTAACCTGAATCCCATACCTTGACTGCAATTTGCTCACTGATTCATTTACTGGACTGCAGCACATGCAATTTAGAGTTAATTGAGATTGGTTCCAAAACAGCCTAAATGACTAAAATAAAAACTAATGCTTTAGGCTGAGGTGTAAATGTAACTCTGAGTTAATGATTAATATGTGCAGCATGCTCTACTACTGTTGGCTGTAGTCTGCAATATTTAGCTGATAAATCACAGCCCTATGTAATTACTGATTGATTACAGCCTGGTCATTCTAAATGGCTCAGTTAATGAGATTTTGATTCAATTACAAAGCAGCTCTTCAGTTTGACTCCACCGGCTACCGTCTCTTTTTGTCCGACACTGTGTTATGAGGTCTGGGTTTCTGAGACCACACTATTCCTTCACTCTGGAAGTGAAGTTTAATCAGCATGGACCTTATGGTCAGAAATAATGACATGATGGAGGGTTTCATAATGGGCCCCCACTTCATGTTCCTAATTGCAGAGAACATAATGACCTACAGTGGTGAACCTCAGAGCCAAAGTGCTGCTTTAGTCAATAAGTGGCCATTTTAATCTGCCAGGCCCAGAGAAGAAGAGTGGAGAGGTCCACCTAATTGCATTACCTTACCACTGTGTCATATATTTTGTTACCTAGATCCCGAGGAGCCTCACACTGCTTCCTGCGAGGTTGTGGTTTGTGCACAGAGTGAAACAAAGAAGCACACGTGTTTGTCGGCACAACTGTAGTTTTATAACACTCATGAAGCCACCTGAAGGCTGCACACCCACAGTACCTCCACCTCAGCTGTCTGTCTGGCCTTCCCCTTGCAGCCAGAGAAAAAAAATTCATTTTTGCCAGTACATGTGACTATAGCAAGTGCTGAACAGTCCTCTTCCAAACTGTCAGTCTGACTGGAGAGTTGGGCCACTGTCAGCATTAATAAGAGACAAGTGTGCATGCGGAGACTGCACTGTGGAGTGTTCCTCAGGTACACAAATAAATCATTTGTTGTGTTTAATTATTTAACCAAGCCATGTGAGAAGCACAAACATTTGATTGCATTGCATTGATTAAACCCCTAAAACTAATCACAAAATTTAAATTACTTACTTAAAATGAATCCAATCATGCCTTAAAATGACTCATATAACTCTAAATCATTGTTTCCTCTAGAATGTGCAGATCTGTGAAGTGTGCGCCTCCTTTCCACCCAACCCTCTGATCCAACACACCAGCTCATCTATTACCCTCCAACTACAAGCCAGTTCTGAAGAGGAATGGCCATGGCCTTGAGTGCTTATTTCACTCATGGAGTGTCTTCCAGCATATATTATGTTTTAAAAAAGCACCATATGGACATGTTAACAAGGTCTTGATTTTCCCAGAAAAGGTCTTTAATAATTTATGGAAGCCTGTGTTGTCTACAGAGAGAGAACCACATTTGCATTATTTTATTTTACTTTCTCTAAAAATGAATTGCACCGTTGGTTAAGTTTGGTTAATTTCAATTGATAATATCACTAAAATAAAGGTCCTTTCACAGTGTTTATCATCTGCAATGTTTTTCAAAGTATTATTATTTTGAGGTCTGCAAGGTGGTGCAGTTGGTAGCACTGTTGCCTCGCAGCAAGAAGGTTGCCGGTTCGCGTCCCGCTGGGGGCACCGGGATCTTTCTGTGTGGAGTTTGCATGTTCTCCCCGTGCAGCGTGGGTTCTCTCCGGGTTCCCCGACTTCCTCCCACACAGTCCATAAACATGTTGAGGTTAATTGGTGATTGTAGAACTGTAGCCCTGTGATAGACTGGTGACCTGTCCAGGGTGTCCCCTGCCTTCACCCTAAGTTGCCTGGGATAGACTCCAGCCCCCCCACAACCCTCGTGAGGATTAAGCGGTGAATAGATAATGGATGGATGGATGATTATTTTGCCATTTGTCAGAAGTGCAACAACCTAAAAACCCAAATGTATATTATGGCCTCATAGTGTTGATGTGACATGTTGTGTTAACAAACAGTACTTAAATATATATCTAACTGACATGCAGCAATCATAAATTTCTGGCCACCAAATGAATATAATTCAAACATTTTCGCATTTTTTGCTCTGTTTGGGTCTCCATCTGTTCCTGAGGAAAATGACTGTTTAGCTGTTAAATATTTCATTCTGCTCTGTGTTACCTTTGTGTATTTCCTCTTTGGTGCTGTTGAAGGTAGCAAAGGGCACACTGGGTTTATCTCAGGTCCTTCAGTCAAAGCTGAAGCCAATAATAATTAAAATATTGAGAGTGAACCAAAACTGAAAAATGTGGACTGAAAAATGCTAGAAACTTCCATAACTGCAGAATTAATTGATCATCCTCATTGGATTTGTCAAAATAAGACATTTCTTTCATACTATTAGGAGCTATTTCATACCATTATAATAATATAGATGCATGCCTGAAAGATTTTTGGCAGTTCCCTCCATGACCAGTGGACAATGTTGTGTTTAGTTCTCTTTCAGCTCAGCATTAGTTGGCTACATATCTTCAGAGATTAAGAGTTTACCCTGAGCTGATGCGCATCAGTTACACTTCACGATGCATTTATTATTCAGTGGCTCGAGGTTTTGATTTCAGCTGGCAGCAAAGGCATGTCATAAATACATGGTTTAGTGCGGAGGGGAAAACACACAGAAGTTGACCCATTCTCATCCAGAATGGAAAATTACATTTTCTTTTAACATGCCAGTGATTATAGCTTCTTAAATCATGGTGGGATTTCTTTTAATAGGAGAAAAGATGATAAGGATAATTGCCATGTTTAAGGAGATGAACTTGCCGAGGACGAAACCACAGTTTTTATCTAGCATCAGGAAGTCAGTGAAGCCGGCTGTGTGTTAAGATGCAGCGAAGGAGGCTGTTATGTACATTTCATGTAATAGAGGCAGAGAAAGGTCGTATGGGGTGTGATGGAAATGGGCAGAAAACAATCAGTCACAACTCTCAGCCTGAGGTGTCAGACAAACACTGGAGAAGGCTTTGGCTGACAGCGAGGGACCATCAGTAAGCTGTCACCTCCACCATATATCCAAACACAGATCTAATGCCCACTGAAGCAATGGGCAGCTCTGTGTCAGACAACGCTCTTTTTGTAAGGGATTTAGATTAGACTGTGTGGTATGTATCTGCACAACTCCCTTTTTTATGATTAAAAGTTGCTCCTAATAAATACAGGGGGAATGTTAGTTTTGCTTAAAGTATGTCTTGGAATGACTTTTCCCGATTGCACAGGCAGTTGCTATGTGAAACTAAACCCAAATCCAGACATTCCTCTGAGAACCACCAGAATAAATAACTTGTTTTGAAGTTTTTTGTTGTTGTTGTTTTTGTTTTTTTTAAACAAGCTACAATTAAATCTTCAAGATATCCTCAATGGAATTTAAAGCTTACCAGCGCAAAAACATAAACTCTTTGTTTATCTTTTGATGAATTTTCTTTGTGTCCCTAGTCTTCATATTTCATTGATAAGTATGCGACTATTGTTCGTGGTGGGGGCGGCTGCAGAGAGCAAACCGTCTGTTCGACTCTTGTCTCCAGCTTGGCTCTCATTTTTTAGTCATTAACTCACGTAAACATCCCATCTGTTCTCCTTTCACGCTTCCTTTTTTTTTTGCCAGCACTCCTTGATGCTCAAGTCTGTGTATCAACCAAGTGTGTGGGGATTTCCTGTGTTTTTGGAAAGAATAAGAGAGACCCAAAAGTGTCTGACAGTCCAACTCAAGGTGAAATCACTGATGCACTCAATTAATTTTCTTTTTCTCCACTGGCATGGCAAACCCTACATCTGAACACTTTATTATCTATTTTGTCATATACTTCAGTTTCAGTTTCAGTGGGTTCGAAAAGGTGTGTAAAAGTTTCCACACGTCAGGTTTTTTTGCTTGTTTTTTTTCCAGTTGGCAGGCATTTTCTCACCCAAGTTTTATTTTGGACAGCTCCTAGTGGGTTGTGAAATGTTTAAAATGAAAGCACACAATCTTTGCAGTCCTCGTCTCTCTACTGTTTACTTGCCTCCAGATATTACTCTGCTGTTGCAGATACGTCCATACCAGCTGGGAGTACCATCAGAATTTAATTAAAAGCTATCACAGAAAGATTGTGTCCTCACCCAACAACTCAGCTTTTGAAGTTTCAATTGGCTAAATTGTGTTTACTTCTTTCCAGAGCGGTTCCTGTGAGAAACAGTTATTTCTATTGTTAAACAGGTGTTTCTGAAAGGGCTGAGGAAGAAAACACCGCTTTCTGATAGAGATAAATTGAAAGGGACGTTTTAAGTACATGCCTTATCTTTCGGAAGACTTTGTTTTTACATTTAAATTAAAGTTTGATGATCCATCTTGATGCACAACAAGTCCAACAGCAGCTTATGTTCGTTATCAACAACTCTAAGGCCCAGTAACAATGATCTTCATCTGCGTGCCTTTAATATTGATGTGGTTGTAGACGCTTGGCCCACAGACTGAGCTCAGGGCTAGTTGATGAACAGGCGAGCTAAGATACGACCCAGCTAGGAACATACTCGTCCCAGTCTGTCTAAACTTGGTACTGGCATTTAGTTCTCAGAACTGTACGATGTTCATGCAATAAAGATCGACTACCTCTCTGAAGAGGAAGTGGTTAGATGGTTAGTTCATGTTGGTAATGAGACGACACATGTACATTTAAGAGATGTACGAGGTGTGTCAGAAAAATTCCAGGACTGCTGTCACAAAAGATATATTTCAAATTCAAACTACAAACCTTTCCAAGTAATCCCCCTGGAGTCTAACACACTTTCCCAGCCTTCTCTGCCTCGCTGCCATGCACTCCTGGAAGGATTCTTCCAGGGTCTTCCGCAGCTCTGTTGACACAGCCATCTAGATGTCTTCCACATCTTCAAAACAGGTCCCCTTGATGACCCCCTTGAACTTGTGGAAGAGGAAAAAATCCCACGAAGCCAGGTGGGGTGAGTAGGGAGGTTGCTCCAGCACGGAGATGTTCTTCTCATCCAGGAACTGTTGGATGCTCAGGGCGTTGTGAGCAGGTGTGTTGTCATGGTGAAGCAACCACGACTTGTCCTGCCACAACTCTCACCTCTTCTTGCACACTGAACGAAGCAAATGCCGCAGGATCTCTTTGTAGACGTACTGGTTGATGGTCTGAAGGGGAAAACTTGTTGTTTGTAGTTTGAGTTTGAAATATGTCTTTAGTAACACCAGTCCTGGAACCTTTCTGACACACCTCCTAGTTATCCCATCAACTCCTGTTTCATATTTGTCTCCAAACTATTCTGGGGCAGTTGATGCTTTGGAAAAAGTGGAAGCTCCATTTTCACAACTCGTGGCTTCATTTGGTCTTTCTGGCTTCATCAAAGTTTTTTGTCACAACAGTTTGCGATTGACCAAACTTGATCCAGTTGAGATTTAAAGACCCCCTCTGGTAAAAATCTAGTTAGCTTGTTAACATGTCCATGTGCTGTTTTTTATATGCTAGAAGACACATTGTTAGCAAAATAAGCAGTCAACACCATGGCTGGGCATTTCCACCTTGATGCTGCACTGATGAAACAAATTTGGACTTCAGGGATTTCATATGTAAGAAATCTAATGAACCAATCATGTCAGCCTGCAGGGTGGGACTTTTCAGGTCCTTATCCTAGTTTGTGTTATAGCTCAACCAGCATCACTGCATTGCTCCAATATTACAGCTTGCCATTGTGTAGTGTGGAGTAGTTTTACAATGTTCGAGCAGAGTGGTAGGTAGCTGGTGTTCTGTAGCTGCAGCGAGTAGGGAGCGGTGGAGAGGAAGGCAGTGTCTTCAAAGATCTGCATATTCTAGAGGAAGCAATGGTGTAGACTTACATCTAAGCCATATCCAGGCAGGGAGAGAATATTTTCATGGGGAGAACTTATGTAGTTTTTAGGGATTTAATTAATGATTGAGGAGGAACCTGACTAGCCTCGGCAACTTAGAAAACGACTTGAGGCAATTCAGCCCTTTACCAGTCATTTGCATCACTTCGTCACTGGAGGAATTATGTGGATGTATTCTACTAAAGCTGCAACCATTTATTCAGCAGCACTTTAGATGAGGAAATGGTGTCCTAAGAGACATCATTTGGATCAAAACACACTTCACACTGGCTACACATACTCCTGAACTGTCTTTCTCTTCCTCTGCTTCACACTGTCTGACATGCAATTTTTGCCAAAATGAAAAAAAAAAAGCACAACTTGGGAGCAAAAACACAATTATACGACGCTACAGCCTGATAAAGTCTGATAACGGCTACGTACAGCTGATCTGAAGCGTGAATACACCCTTAGTGGGGCTCATTGCTGGAATTCTTTTTTTTACTGAATATAATGCATTTTATGTCCAAACATGTCAGAAGAAATGTTGAGTTTCATTCTGACAGAAGAAACTGTTCAGAGCACAATAAACACAACCTGAAACTGAAAATAATCAGCTCTCAGCCTATAGTATAGATTTATGGACACGACTGCCAGCTGGAGTCTAAAAGGCTTTTTTTTTCTTGTGATTGTCAAGTTTGACATTTATTGTTCATCATTTATCTGAATATTTTCCTTATTTAACAAAACTGTAGTAGCGCTAGAAGTGTCTCAGTGGTTTAAACATCATTTTAATTGGGCCGGTTACTCGTGGGGATACAAGAAAACTTTCCACAGAATAACAAAATGGACCCAGAAATGCAAATCTGCAGGAGTGTTTTTTTAGAAGTGTTCACACTTTTAGGTTGGGGTTTTTGCTGCAAGCCCACTGACAGTACATTAAAACTTTTCCACATTTAAAACCAAATGTGAGAAACGGAATGTGTCAGCAGTGCAGTGAAGAGTCTAAAAGTAAAAAATAACTTGCCTTGTTATATCCCTAACTGGGTTAGTGTTTTTGCTAATATTCATCTCCAAAGATGCCAGCCATAGAAGTTGTTTATTTCGGTGATGCTGCTACTGACCTATTTTCTAAATATGAAATTGAAGTTTATAATCAAGTAAAGGCATTATCTAATTCAATTAACTCATTACATTTAGGAGGGAGAGACGCACTGCCTCCCCCACAACTACCTCTCACTGTCACTATGCACACAAACAATAATCAGGCTCATGAGTTCCCAGCTCCATCTGATGACAAGACCTATTCTCTGATATTTTCAGTTCTGACTCATGATCTTTCAGTGACTGGAGGCAAGGACAGCAGGGATCCTTGGTGCGATTCTCTGCCCTTCACTTCAATGCAATCCACTTCAGCTCACTCTCAATTTGCCAATGAACAGAAACACGCCAGATGACCAGGGAATGCTGATGGACACATTTGCACAATTTGTCCACTGTTGTGATGTTAACACTCTGTTGAAGTCTGCACGTGTTGTGGTTTGGGTTGATATTGTGTAAAGAAACACACAACTTCTTTTCTGGTTAACATCCAACTGTGAGCAAATGCAAGTTGCACGACTTGAGCGCCGTCAGATAATGACATTACACACCAGATGGGGGAGCAAACTACAAATCAGAGCTGACATTATGATAGTGCAATTGTCGCAAGAGTTTCCTATTATAATTCTGGTATCGAACTACACTGTAAAAAAAATCTGTAAAAAAAAAAAAGAAAGAAAAGAGAGATGAAAACTTAGCAAGGGTGCCAAAAACAAAACGAGGCATAAAAAAAAACTGGAACACTGTAACTTGTATGTACTGTAAAGACTGTGACATAACGGCAACTATTCATCAAATAATTATATTTTTTAAACCAATTTAAATGCAGTAAAACAGTTTAGGTTTACGGTCATACATTGTAAAAGAACAAATTACTATTTGGTAAAATATACATTCTTGACATGAACATTATGAACACTTTTGGCCTGTTTTTTTTAAAAAAAATTTCCATTATCTGTTCTTTTACTATTATTCATTCTTTTATATCTACTTTTCACAAGATAATATCTACTAGGTTTTACAAGAATTTAACAAAACAGGGAAAATCTATACAAAAAAAACACCTAAAAAAATTCTATACGATTTTTCAGTACCAAAAACAGAAAATATCTGTGTACTAATTATTTTTCTCAGATTCCAATACAGTAAAAATGTAATTGTATGGCCAACTGTTGTAAAAGAATGAAGCATCATTTTAAAATATGTATATTTTTCTGTAAAATAACACTTTTTTTTTTCTCTCTTTTCATCCAAAGTTCTTGTTTGGCTGATGTGTTCAGGGCCTAAAAGGTCTTTTTCACAGCCAACATTTTAACTTTAACCACAGAACAGGTGTTCATAGTAAAATGAACGATGTTGCTGTTCTAGTCAAGTATCTCAGTAAATCCTGACAGAGTGACAGCAAGCCAGCATGAATAGTACCAGGACTCTGAAACTGAAGCAGCTAAATGGAATGTAGCCATCATTCGGTTTGCTATTTACATCTGTGCTTTTCCTGATGTGAGAAACATCCTGAGAGATAACGTCTATTAAAGTTAAAACCTCAAAAGTTTTAGACGCTGTGGATGACTTTGTTCTTTACAAACACCAAACTGAAGCAGATGATTTCTTGTGGTGAGTTGCAGTGGACAGACAGTATGACATGACACAGCATGTGGATTATCCTTATCTTTCAATCATATCTGGGTTGCAAGAGCTGTTTACTTCCTGTTATCCAGGTACTTTTATGACACTGAGGTGCCCCCACAGTACAACAAGCTGTTGCCTCCTATTGTTCGGAAGTTCAGAAAAACATCTATTATTCACTAGAAAAGGAAAACATCCAATGTGATTTATTTCATTTTTTAATGAAATGTAGAAAAATCAGCCAGAACATTAAAGCCACACACAGGAAAAGTGAATAATGTTGATCATCCTATTACAAAGCTATGTTCTACTGGGGAACCACGTGTCCTGGCCTTTGTTGTGGTGTTACTCTGACATGTACCTTCCACCTAAACATTGCTGCAGAGCAAGCACACCCCTCCATGGCATTGGCACTCCACATGGCAGCAGCCTCCCCCAACTGGCCAATGCGATTTGCCACACCACAGAAACTGGTCAGGAACAGCTTGAGGACCATGACAAAGAGCAGAGGACCTCCAAACAGAGCACAATAAATTCGAACATCCAGTCCAATCCACCTTGCACTGCACAACTCTGCAAGGATCCACTGCTGTCATCGTGATGCCACAGGACTATCCTAGAGGTCCTGTATTCATTTCACAACAGGTCAGAACTGTTTTGACGGCATGAGGGGGACCTACACTCTATTAGGCAGGTGGATTTAATGTTGTGGTAGATGGGAATGTTCATTCTGAGATAACTGGATGATTTACCGGTTAATGGTTTGAAACACTTTCTTTTTTAAACAAAAACGTCTCAAATTAATGGTCTCTGATCTTTTTGGGGTTAAATTTTTGTGTATCTTGGTATATTTTATGCACAGATTATTACAAAAAACAATTAATTATTTAAATCTAAAATCATTTGGTGCTGCCCTGTTAATATTTTTCAGTGTTTAAAGATTTGTCAAACAAGTATGGTACTGAATTTCAAGTTTTACACTCGTACTGAAAAATGCCAGTCTGGCCTCAAACTAGTTGGCCTTACAAATAACCTGAGAAAAGCGACATGCAATATAAAACAAATGAATAAACCAGAAAAACCATAGGCCACAATGCAACCAATCAGATGCAAAATGTCGAGTACAAATGGTATACAGGGAGAATGTGAACAAAATAGACAACTTCTGCTAGTTTGAACAACATCTGTGCACACTGCAGTGACTCAACGGAGGAATTAACATAAATCACCAACTTTGCAATTTAAATGTATTTAGGGTTTTATTTTTCCCTGGGGAAAAAACATCGAAAAGCAAATGAACTGGGTGGCAGAATAGAAACCAGAGAGATCCAGGTTTTCCTGTATCAAACCTGAATAGACACGGAGTGCAAGACACAACACTTTCTCTTTTTTACATGCACATCTCCAAACCTCTTATAGCCGTCACCCTTTCAGAGTACGATATGAACTTTGTTATTTATTACACCCTTCTTTCCTATTTCTCATTTCCTCTCGTCAGCAGCTATCCGGTCCGAACTGTATCATATCCATCCAGCTTGAGCACCATTTTTACATGACAATCTTATTCACATCTCTTTCAACACTTCCTGTCCCTCATATCCACGATCCTCTCTCCTCTTCCAACTCATCTCCTCTTTCCAATCTGAACCATTCCTCTCCATCTACCAGCACCATTCTCCACTTTACTAATCTCCCCGCTGCCTGCAGCTAAATGAATCACCCTCTCAATTTCTTGTTCGCATTTCTCTCCATCCCAGGTTGCTTCATTCCCATTTTCACCTTCCATCATTCCCCCCAACGTGTCCACACCTCCATGAGATTCTGCCTGCCTTTTACACCTGCCCTGCTTCCTTAATCCCTTCCTTTTCCTTCTCGCCTCCCCTCCCTCCCAATCCCTACCTACATGGTGAGCAGAAAAGCTGGTAGGAGAGCATATAATTTCTCAGAGGAGGTGCTGTCAGTTGACTGCTCTCCAGGCTAAGAGCTGCTCTCCTCGCCCCTGGGTTCACGGAGTCACGGCTCTGTTCCGCTCCAGGATTATGCAGATCTTAATTCCCGACCTGCCACCTGAGGGTGGCAGGGCATGAAATAAGGAAAGGGTTCAATGCAAATAAAAGTTTTTGCCACCAAGAGGAGGAGAGAGGGAGGAAGAGGGCAAGGAGGTATGGAGAGGAGGAAGGGGAGCTTGGTTGAGGAAAAAGAGGAAGGGAGGTTTTCTCTGTCGCCAAGCACTATGAACACACACTGACTCGTCCTTTCACCTTTTTAGAAAAAAATCTTTTTTTTACAATATTGAATCAGCTCTGCAAACACACACTATTTCTTCTACGTTTTTTACATAAATGAATGCAGATGTTTAATCTGGGTTACCTCTTTGAGGGCTCAATAAGAAAGAATGAATGGATTATTTCCCAGTGACCTCCTTGATCACATGTTGTTGTTAAATTGTTAATCACACCATGAATATCAAATCATACACTGGAGCGTTGTTGTTTTCATTTAAACTGCTAACAAAGCCACAACTCAACACTGCAATGCAAGCGGGAATTCCACAGGTAGTTTGCGACCAGGACAGGTTTTCTGTTTTTTTGTTTTTGTTTTTCTGGGGGGCACTTAAGGACAGGGTTTAGTATCTATTGTCTTCTTTTTTTTCAAGGTTAATTATTTGCATGCTGGTTTATTACTGAATACATTTGCTAGCAGTTTACAAACGGCGACCATGAAATCAGATTTTGTGTTTTTGTTTTTTTTTTTCTAGTTCGTGACATCTGTTTGCTCTGTGCGTAAAAGGCTGTGCGTAATTTTTTTTGCGTAATTGTGCCAACGTTTGCTCGTATGTACTGCTTTGTGAAAGGCTGTTTTTCCTCACTATCTTATTTTATAGCAATGAGATTTACGATTTGGAGGATCGATTAGTTTAGAATGATCTCGTATTTTATATTCGCGCCAGCGTTCGGACGCTTTACGCACAGTGGAAGTTCATCTACGGAGCTACATTAAGTTATAAAGTCATTAAAATGGGACGTGAACAGACAGAAACGTCGACTTAAACAGTGGAAAAGTTTATGTCGAGCAGCTGATGAGAGAGAAAATAACTCGCACACAAACACAGAGAGAGAATAATAAATGCCAGTGCGCCTCACCTGATAAAGCCTCCTTGGAAAAAGCAGAAAGACAAGACATACAGAATCCGAATGACCTGTGGGAGCATCCTCTGGCTCAAAATCTCTCCCCACTCCCGCTGAATAACTTGCACAAATAATTTCGGGAATCAGCAAATCCACTGAGCAGCTTGTGAGATTGGGTTAGAGGAGGAAGGCATCGTCTCTCTCAGTGATCCAAGCTTGTCTTTGGGGAAACTTCTCCCCCTCCCACCAAGTCCAGAGGGCTGCACACATCCACACAGCAGGCTCTCTGCTTCAGGCGGCTGGACGGCGCTGGTCAGTCTGTCAGTGTGTTGCTGCTTGTGTTCAAGGGGAGTGTCGTTTTGCGTGTCTGTATGTGTGTGTGTCTGTGGTTTTTTTTTCGCCTCCTTTTTCTCTGTATTTCCCTCCCTCGCTCCAAAAATTTTGAAAAGGGTGAAGATTTAAAGGAACAGCAGCTTTTGTTTTGATGGCTGCTGGTAATTAGCCATAATTAGGGTGGCTGCGATGGGGAGCTAAATTGTAGTGTTGGATACACGCTGGTGGTTGATGACCAATCTGGAATGAAACACTAATCTAAAATTCAGTTAGGAAATGGAGGATGAGGGTCCTCAGAAACACTGCAGCCTGTGTAGAGCTTGTGGAATGAAGTCTAAAAAAAAAAATTGCCTGAGATAGTTTTTGTGTTTATTATTTTTTCTGGATTATATTGGGTATTTGAGCCACTAGAGGACACTACATGTTAAAATACTTTGTGTAGCCTTAGCATTGAGGCAACCTAAAGCTGCGCTAATGTGTTTTACTTAAACAGCGGACTTGAGGAAATGGGGTAGACTGTGTATAAAAGACTGACGTAGATACTGTGACGTTACCAAATGGTTTATGGAATCCTGTTTTGGAATTCGATCATGAGTATCTTGTTTGTTTTTTATAAACTGTAAGTTACAAGTGGGGCTGGATATGACTGAAAACGTAAGGACACTACACACTACGATGTGGTAGCGACCTGTCAATCCCAAGGTGGCCCCGCCCTGGAAGAAAAAAAAAAAACCCTTGTAGTGTATTTTCTGCTAAATGGGACCATAATTTACCAAGTTCACATCATGCTGCATTCAAAAAGTCTTGAAACTAACAATTGAGACCATAAACTCTTGACGAAAACTTTTCCAGAGGTAACAGATCAAGTGACAAGTAGGGCCATGGTCTCATAGACATTTGTGCAATCAGATTTTTTTTGCGCAACCAAAGGAATCGCCCCCTGCTGGTTATCAGAAATAATGGAGATTGAAGGCACTTCCCTGTTGGCTTTACTTTTCAGGCTCAGAGGCTACATCTGTCTTTGATTTACTGCTATGGTAAATGGTAGTGCCAAACATCATTGTGGCTTGCTTGATTTGCAAACTCCTGATTCTTCAGCTTAGCTTCCACTTAAACCAGGCAGCGGTTTCCTTTGGGGAACATTAAAAAAAGAAAAAAAAAAGAAAAGAAGAGAATATCATTATGTAAATGCATCTCCATCTCTGCAAGATGTTAAGGCAACAGCTCATTTTAGGCAAGTAAGGCACAAAACAGGGTTTTAGTGATTGCCGAAAAATGATTTTCCACCTAAAACCTTCCACCTTTCAGTATTGCATTTTTGTTGTGGCTAATTCGTCACAATGCAGCTTCCAACATTTTTGTCAAAAATTGTGGTGCTTAGTGTTCTGCTAGTCATGGGATAATGCTGCCTCTACTTACTGTATCACCCACTCAACCCGCCATAATGCAAACATCTCTGTGACTTGGACTGTTCTATGACGGCACTCACCTGTTGCTCAATGCAGCCACGCCCTCATTTATGTATAACTTTCAGCCTTCATGCAAATTAAACAGGTTATTTTTGTAAAACGTCACCACACTTACAGTTGTCACGAACAGGGAATTTAGCTGTACAAACCAAAACAGTTTTCAGTACCAGGCTGTAAACATGTTTATTGCTGCTGTAAAGTTGAGCATTTTAAGGTGGAGGTCTGTGGAGGTTGACTTTTGGAGCCAGCATCAAGTGGCTGTTTAAGGGACTGCATTTTTTTGTTTTTTTTCTTGTCTTTAGCCAGAACCGGCTCTGACTCAACTGACATAAGGCAGTTTATAAGGTTTCTGATATTTTCCTGTGGAGCCACAAAAGACTTTAGCCTATAGGGCTTTTTAAAGAAGTTATTATTAGGTAGCACTCATCAACACCTGTAAATCCACTTTACCTGGGAAGTGGTTCTGAGACCGAGTTAAGTGAAAACTAAGCATGCTAATCTTAAGGAAAAAGGAGAAAAAAAATCTGGGATTTTCATTTCAGAGCGGTCTATCCTTAAGTCTGGGTCAGTTACTATGGCAACTGATTCAGCAGTTACCATAGTACATTACCCCGTGAGCCTAACCTGTTTGCTGGCAGGCTTTCTTCAACAAACCCTGTCTTTTTCTCAGACTCCTCCCCTCCTGCTGAGTCTGCGGTCGTCGTCTGACAAATCATTTGATTTTCTTGTTCATACAGTCGATATCAAACCACATAACGCATTGATTTAAGAAGTTAACGTCTTTAGAAACATCGAAATCTCAGTTAGATATTAGATCACTACCCAAGAGCTACCTTTGACGTGACCATTTTTCCGCTCAATCTGTCATCAATATCAGGATAGATCTGTGGACAACGTGGATTCATTCTATGTTCAGGATAAAATCTATACATCATCTTTTATTATAACACTGGGACTCTGTGGACATGAAGGCAGCTGTCAGGTTGTCGGCCAGTTACTGTGCAACGAAAACACTTACCGTGCATTAAAAGTAGAAAACACTGTTTAAATAAAACGGATCAGTATGAAGGTTCAGACCCGTAAAACACTGATCAATAAGTAATTATTTGTAATGTTGCGATCGGTCGCCCTGATGGAACATTCCTATCATAGTTAGCGCATCATGCTTGGAATTATCTGATTGTTTCTGAGTGAGGATGATTATGGTGCTGCTGAAACAAGTTTAAAATGTTAAAACTTGCTGCTTTAAAAGTTTTTTGAACATAAGCAGCACGTAAACTTGAGGTGTTTTGATAGCAGTTTATGTTGAAATATTCACACACATTTCATATAGTCATTGAATGCAGTTAAGCACGATTTTTAAATGTAAAATAGCTCAAATTTGACACTTTGATCCTCTTCCCCCTTTTTAACTGCCGACCATCACGTCTGGGTTCCTGGGCCTGACTATGACTTTACAATCATAGGTGTTCTTTATCAGTCATGATCCATATTTCTAGTTGCTGTAACATGCATTTCAGGTTACAGCTGAGTAAATATATTTCAAAATCAATTGTGATATATAGCATGATTCCAGCTGAATTCCCGCCATATCAACCATTTAGCAAAATTCAAGTTGGGTAAATGATGAATGAGTAGACTACACTGAATGAAAACGGAACCATGTTAACTTATTGTCTCCTTCCTCCAGTCCTGTTTGAGAAAAAATATCAGACTCCACACAGGCCACACATTATTTATCTGTTTTGGAGGTGAATCATAGTATCTAAGCTCCATTGACAGTTTTTTTTTTTTTTTTAAGCCACACACACACATTTAACCCAGAGTGAGCATTTTATTGAACTAACTCTACCAAAAATATTGAACTACAAAACAAACCAAAAACTTGGAGCTGGGCACCTTGGGGTCAATGAACTCATAGTACAGGGTGAGAGCCAGAGTTTGTTCAACCAGCTTTAAGAAACTGGCCCCAGGAGTTCGTCTTTCATATTATGTCAATATTGGCTTTTCAGCTTGTTTTGCTGTGCCTGAGTGACCACATAATCAGAAAGTTGACTGTTGGGTGGAAGCTGTGTGTATTGATTTCTACCACAGTTGCTTACACACAGTGATGCTACCGGTGGCAGTCAGAGATATTCTAATTCTACAAAATATCCTAGAAACATGAGTTTAAGGTTGGACACCCAAAGACACGTGGTTTGGGTTGAGGTTAGAGCATGTGCATGTACAAAAAAGCCCCCCAAAAAATGAAATGTTGCAAAAGTTTACATATTCTTCATACCCAAACTACTTTGATATGAAATGTTTTAAAGTAAAAGCTTTTAGAAGATTAATCAAATACAGTTTGTGATAACTAAATGTTATGGCCTCTTCATGAATAACTCAATTTCAACAAATTCTTTTTAGTTTGTCACAATTCATTAGGTTTATTTAATAAGTGGGCAAAACATTATTAGGTCATCACGCCGTCAGTCACACTACATTCGTTTTACATGAATGGACTCTGTGTTACCAATCGGAAAATAAATCTCCTGAGTGCCTGTCAGGCTCTGCAGTGTCTCAGGTTATAGATCAGTGTATGCACACTTTCAGGATCCATTAACATCTCTGTAAGATCACAGGGCGGCAGCGCACTGTGACGCATCACTCTCAGGGTTTGACCATCAAATTGTCTTTTCTTTTGTCATCCATTCATCCTCCCCCACTTATACCACCAAGCAGCTCCAGCGTTTGCTAAGCCGGCAGAGGGATCATCATTTTTTTGTTCTTTTTATGGGAAAAACAGAGCAGATTAACCTTCATCTTATACAGTTACTCAGTCTTCTTGTTCCTCTTTCCCTGAAGCATGGGCATTGAGGATACATTGGATTTCTCTGTTCTTATGAAGGACTGAAAAATCACAAGCCTCTTTTAATTCAAGCCAGTTTTTATTCATAGCATTCAGATGCTGTTTTCGTGTTTGATTCTTTTCGTATGAGATGGTAGGCAGACTTTCATCACTGTACAAGAGGTCAAAAGGCATTAGATATTATATTTGTTGAGTTTATTAGAAAAGTCTTCCATGGTTTGCCATAGATTAAATGCATAAGGGTACTCTGATGCCAGTGCAGTCATCTGTTTCTTATCTACTGTCATGCATTTCTTTTTATTTTCCACCAGCTGCAAAAAACCTGGGATGTCAGCTTGGTAGTGTAGTGAGCGTGTTGAGGATTAGGGAAGGTGAAGAGGGGCGAGTAGATTTGGAGGTGATGGTGGAGAAAGAAACAGAGGACAAGAAAAATAAAGAGTTCTGTTGTTAAAAGATAAACTGCTGTTGCTGCTCTCCCAGACAGTAGTAAGCATACAGGACCTCCAGTGTTGGTTCTGACATCTGGAGGCAGACAATGTGTCCCCTGCCACAGACCACTGCCACCCATCAGAGTTTTACATTGGTGACTGCACACCACATTAGGATAAATATTAATTCATTAATTAATTAATGCATCCTACATCTGTAACGGTTGTGTGGTCTGCATTACATAAATTCTGTCATCTGCCAAAGTCGTTGAGGGTCTGTATGGACTCCAGAGTGACATTCACATGTAGCCCAAAATTCAAACAACTGAACGTTTCAGACATATATCTTGTGGTTGCTATATTTATTGCATCAGTACATGTCAGGAAGTTCTTTAGAGCCCCATCAATAACTAGGTTATATACAGTGCTCAACAAATTTATAGACCGCCACCCAATGTAAGGTTTATGCCACAGCTGCCCTAAATTGAAAGCATTGGTTATTACCAAAATCATTTCTGATGTTTCTGTAATGTTTAATACACCAGTATGTAGAAGCTCTTTAATTGAAATGGTATTTTTAACGCTAAAATATAATTATTATTGTTATCCATGTTATCCAAATGTACTGTTTAAAAAAAAAAAAAAAAAAAAAAAAACCTGAAAAAATAGTAAAGCATGTTATTATTTCCTGATAAAGATGTCAAATTCTAGTTATTTACTGACATTCCTGAACAGAGGTTTGGTTTTGGTGGTTGAATGTTATGCTTTATGAATTTCTGACTTCTCAGAGACACCCAGTGAGCCGGCTCAAATTAGACAAGTGGTCTACTAAATTTGTTAAGCACTGTACTTTACTGCAAAGATCCTGTAGCTGAAAAGGACAAAGTTCAAGCTGCAAATCTTCATGGGTGTTTTTCTGTGTTCAGTATGAGATTCAGTGCAGCAGGTTGGTTCTTCAGATTTCTTCTACGTAGCAGACTGATGTGTACCTAAAATTGTAGTATGAGTGAAACCATGTATACCTTCACTGTCGGCTTTCAAAGCCAGCATCTGTTCATGGGTACAGAAACCACAAATCAAGTTTTAGCCAGTTGTTGTGGAAGTTATGAAATTGAGCCACTGGAGTTTTTTTTTTTTTATTTTTTTTTTGTTTTAAAAAAATTTAAAGCTTTGTGTATACTATATAGATTAATTCAAATGTTTGTGTCAAGATGGATTAATCTATATGTTGGCCTTTCATAATGACAACATTACACTAAACAGGTTGCATTTTGCTTTGTTGTTGCATATGAGTAAGTACTCAATCTTATACAACAATGTTTTACTGTAGTGGCTGAATTTAAGAACACATTTTTTCTGGAAATTAGGTTTGAAAAGACTGTCTTGAGGGTCAAACAACAAAACAATTATTTGTTGAGATATTCTTTTTGGATGGATAGTGTATCTGTGTTCTAAGGTCTCATTTATTTCAGGTTTATTTCTATTGCTCCACTAAGTCCTCTTAGTGGACTTAACATACATGGTCAGCACTTTACAATATTACAAAGCTGAGCAGCAAGAAACAGACAGACATCAAACAGTGTGTTGCATCGTGAGCTGTTTGTGGCCATAATGTTGCTCGGTTACCAAGTGTTTTCAAGTTTATTTATAGTGAGTCTTTGGTAGAGTTAAGTGTTTGGTTCACCTACTTTAACCTTCAGAAGTGTCTGAAGAACATGAGGAAATCGTACATTTGTTAAGGCTACTTTCAGTCGTGGATTACACAATTGACCTGCCATTGAATGAGGCTGACCCAAAAAAACCACAGCACCTACTAAAGAAAGGCCATGTCAGCTCATTTGTGTGAAGCCTCTGGGGATGAGAAACGAAGGCAACACAGTGGTAGAAACTGCAGTTCCTTGAATGGCCACTTGAGGCTGGTACTAAAAGCTAGTCAATCCCCATTGACCCTTGTGTTAAAATGTACCACTTTACAGCAGAAAAAAAAACATTTTTACAGCCTCGTGCAAAAACTGGCTTTGGTCTCATTAATTTCCCAAACCAGCAACCACTAACTACAGCAGTGGAGCTCCATGTCACAGAGCAATAAGCTGCTGTCCTCACAGACAGTACTCATTAATGAGATAGATTAATTGTTGGTTTCTTTTTTTTTCACGGGATACATTAATTACATTACATTTAAGATCACAACCTAAAAGTGCATTAAGTGACAATACGATGTCACTATTTAATAAATTGTAATTTAAAGAAAAACATTGTGTGCAAAATAGAAATATACAAACATAGAAAAGGAAAATAAGCTGTAACCTAAGTGATAACTGAAGTGATTGCTGAGAATGTCAAGCGTTTTATCTTCCCTGTCACTATGTAACCTCTTAAACTGCCCCGATCTTAGCTTTGTAGATTAATGGGGTTTGCATATGAAAGGTCACATTCCAGCTGTGGCAATCATTCTGGCCTTCTTCTCCTTCACGCACACAACTGAAGGGAAAGTCTTCTTCAACCAGCGCCACCTTAATATAACCTCCTGTTTTATTCATGGTCACATACCAAACTTGACCTTTAACACAGTAACCTAAACTGGAGACAGTGTTTTAGATCGGCTCTGATGTTTCTCCATGTGACGTCACAGGCTCGTTTCTTTACTTGAAGTCGAGACCGTGCTGCGGGTGAGAAACATGTCCATGCAGTTGGGTGAAAATTGCTCCCAAATGTCTATGTAACTGCCTGCCTCTCTGCTATGCAGCCATCATGTTCACCAATTGTAATTTTTCAGCTGCATACTGTAGGTTGTACCTTAAAGAGTTTTTACCCTTTAATCCCAGAGACATGGCTGCTCAGCCTGGCACAAAATCCCAATCTCAAGCTCTTCCCTGAGGGATAGACCTGTGGCTGGAGTGTCCTGTTTGTGGACTAACCTCTTCCTTATCCCCAGCTGCAGAGTAAATAACATTCTGCATGGCTGTTGGTCTGGGCGAATACAAAAAGCTTTGTGCAGTGGTCCATGCTGTTTATGGCCTAAAGAGGTGATTATCCTCAAAATGTTTAGAGAAACCTAGATGGGGACAAGGTTAAGGTGTCATCCTGTCTGGTTTTATCGTAGCTGTTTAGATTTGATAGGACTTTGGTAGCAGCTGTTTGACCTGTTTTGCCCATGTCATTTTGTCATTAGATGTTAGATACAAACTCCAATCTATGGTAGTTCTACAATTTAATTTTGCAGATGTTTTTATCCAAAGCGACGTACATCTGAGAGTAGATACAACACAAGCAAGGATCTAGTCAGGAGAGGTTTGCACTCATCTGAATTATATGTCAATAAAGGCAACAAGTGTTTTTATTTACATTGAATACATGTTTGGTTATATTATTTAAGATACCTGATTTCCTTAATATGAAGGTTTAACCCAAGGAACCCAAAAACTGCTGGGGATTTGGAAGACATGTTTTTTGTTTTTTTTTTAAAAAGAAAGAAAGAAAAGAAAGGCCATTTATCATATTAAGATACTGTTAAAACAGAGAGAATTGTTAGATTCTAAACTCCCTCATGGCCTGTGAATGCATCATGCATCAGGTAAGGTTCTATCAGGAAATTTAATTAGAAAAAAGAAAAAAGAAAAAGCTTAGAAATTGTGAAATTTCATTAAAATTACTTCATTCTACAAGCCTCAATCAAAATTTGCCAAAATAAACAGTTTGCAGTTGCTAGATCCTGTAAAAAAACACAACTAAGAAGTCATGATTAACTCAGTTACGACCAACTGTCACGTAGCAATAAAAATCAGAGATATTTTGGTGAACTGCAGACTGTGTTTGCACAGAGCAGAGAGGAAACCTTCTTGATCAATGAAATAGATGCAGCATGGCTCACAAATAGCGTACAGAGGAAATACATTCAGCACAGTGAAATGTCTTTCTCATGTTACTGTGCAAGAAAAAAACTTTTTTTCTTATTGTAAAAGAAAAAAACATGCTGTAAAAATGTAAATAGATCTAGTCAAATAGTCTTTCTAAAACATGTGGAACCCCCGTTTTTTTCAATATTGGCAGCACTTGTGGGCACTTGGAAAAACATGAAGAGGAAAAAATGAGCCCATGATAAGTGAAAATGTGTCATGAGCGAAAAAAAAAAAAAAAAGCTGCTTGATGTTCGGAAGTTCTTAGAAGTCTGGAAGTTCTTTGAGACAAACAAAAAAAGTGAAATTCCTAGGATTGGTTCACATGTTTGGCCAACAGACAACAAAACAACAAATATTAAACCAAAATGCTTTCAAACAGAAAAATACAATTGATGTTGCAAATGGTCCTAAAGTTAAAAGAAAAAGTTGTAGCCGTGACAGAAGACAGTGCTTCAAATAAGGCTTTTGCTGCAAAGAAGCTACAAATTCTAAAATCCTTCACATGCATCTTTTATACGAGATCTACTGTATAGATGATCTGTTCAATCACATTAGTTTCAAGATGGGCACCCAAATCAACAAATCAACAATCTCTGCCTCTGTTCCTGACTTAAAATGTTGAATAAGAACCAGAAAAGTGTTTCTGCAGAACATTGTAATGTGACGGTGAAGCTAAAACTCAGTCACTTCATCATTTTGTCCTGTTAGACATTTGTATGAAATGTTGTCATAATTACCAGATTATTTCCTGCAATATGGCCAAAAACACTGTTTGTAACGTCTCTGTGACCTTTGACTGCCGAAATCAGTTTAGTTCGAGCAAACGTCTGTGCTAAATTTGAAAAAGTTTCCTCGAGGTGTTCCTGTGATATCGCCTTCACAAAAATGGGATGATTGAAACATGACGCCTCCAGTCGGAGTTAGCTGTCGCTGGTGCAGAGGCACAAAAACACTTGAGATGAATAAGAGCAGAAAGTAAGATCAGTCCGTTACACAAATCTTTTGCTTGTTTGGTCTAATAATAATCTTAATTGTTCCAGAGTGTGAGAGGACACTCATGTTGGTTCACAGCTTCTCTGTCACTTTCAATTTGTGCAGTGAAGGCTGCAGTTTGTTTTTAAATGTGGGCACGAGACACATTTCTGATAGTTTGTCATTAGTTCTTCATAAAATTCATTTTTAGATGATTAATAATGAAATTTCAGGATAGATTGGAGAAACAGCATCTATCTAAAAGACAACAATCAAGAAGATTTTATTTCTTTTCTGTGTTCTCTTTCTACTTTCTACTCATATTCTTTCTTCTTTTCTTTGAAAAACAGTCTTTGGAGATGTTTGGTCTCAAGTCAGTTTTTTGAAACAAGTTTTGTGGAATTTTCCTTTAAGAATTAACATCAAAAGCAACATTTATGCATTGTACTTTTTTTTTTTTGCTAAAAAAATGTGTGTGAAGGAAACTTTTTGATAAGGTATTCTAAAAGGTACAAGGATAAACCTATTCAAGAACTACCCACCATTCAATGCAGAACGTGCTTGGTCATATCTAACCCCCTCATACATAAATATGGGACTCAACCCATTTCAGTTTAATCCTTGTGGCCTTTGCTGTTTGCTCAGTCGTCTTTTCAGTTCCACAAACTTGATTTCAAACTTTATGTAAAAGAAGTGTGTGTTATTTTATTTGTAACACTGAAGGATGAACTCACCTGTGTGGACATAAACATGTAGCGATAACACTCTCCAGGTCTTCACAGATGTCTACAGTAAAGGAATAATCCAGACAGACATGACCGTCCGTCTGCATGCATAAAGCATCCATTCAATTCGCACTGCCAGCCAAAGAAGACAGCCGGTCCAAAAGAAAGCTGATAGGCTCTGACAGACGGACATGGTTGCCACAAAGTAAATGACAAGGCAATACAGAGTCAGTCAGCCAAATTATTGGAAGATTACAATGTCAAAGTAAGTTTAACACAATACGGGCTCTACATTTTATTCATATTAGTGGTAGTCAAAAGCTCCTTTATGATTCCCAGTCCGGTAGTTCAGTGCAGCGCTGCAGCCCTCCATTCAGAAGCAATCTCCCTCAAAGACTGTTTAAAAGGAAATTCCAATTGTTTTGGTTCATATTAGCTTGCAGACAAGGTACGAGTCAGCATAAAACCGCAGCTTTAGACGGCGACAAACTGAAACCTTTTTGTATGTATTGGTAGGAATGAAGCGACACCTTCAAGCTGATTGATTCTCAAGTTTGCACATATGTTTGTATGTAACTGTTGTTGAGGACAATAATGACAATAACAAGGTCATATAAACATAATCCTGCATATTAAAGAAGTATGTGAACATTTTGGAAATGCGCTCATTTGCTTGTTTGTTAAGGCAAGTTTATGCAAACAGTAAATATGCAGATGGTTAGCTTAGCATATATCTTGTTTGACTTTCAGAAACTGATGTGTTGAAAGTGTTTTAAAGTCGGGGCAAAGCCAGACAGGTTGTCTTCATCTCTGTTTCCAGTCTTTATGCTATACCTCTCTCCTGGCTGCAGCTCTAGATTTCAAAAAATCGATCATTTTTAACCGTTATGGCAATTAGCAACAATTTTGTGATGATATTTATATGGGTTAGGTTAAGTTCTATAACTTACAATACTGTGGTGTGTAGTTATATTATTCCATTAGTTAATCTCCATCATTATTTACTCAGGAAGGTCTCTTCCCTAATATGTGTTATAATCAAGTAAAGTAGTATTTAATAGGTTTAATCCCTAATATGTTAAAAACTTTGGTATAATTACACCTTAAGCAACACCACAGGGCTATAACTACAATGTCTGGCCTTGTTAGGTTGCTTTCATATCGTAATCAATCATATTCCTTTTTATTAGAAGGCAGTTTGGCACAGCAGCTGTTTTCGTAGATGTACTGGATAAAACTGTCTTTTATCCTGTTTATGTTGCATGCTTGTGATGTTATTTGTTGATTTTGTTTTCATTATTGCTCTAATTTGACATTAGCTTCATTGTAAACTAACTTTGTTTTTTGCAAGGTGCCTAAGATAAACATGACTGCTGCTTCCTGGTTCCACTTTGATCTAACCTACTTACCCAGGTTTTACTGGCTGATGCTTGGCGTGGTACAGCCCTGTGCTCTCTCGTAAAGTTATATTTACCATTACTGCCATGCCCTTGTTTTACGACCGTTAACACCAAAATATGAAGGCTATCTCCAAAACGCAAACTTTTAGGCACAAAAAAAATCTACCTATTGCACAGTAATCCAACTCAAAAAGGCTCTAAAGAAATCTTTCAAAGATGCATGAACCCAGATGGAATAAATAAAGTACATGTCCTGTAGGTTCCTTGCTCCATGTATCTGATCTATGTGACCCCTGTCAGAGGAGCTCAGGACCTACTGATGTTGCCAAACAACTGCACGGAGCTAGACAGAGGCTGGTCCTGGTATGTTTAACAGTGGCATAAATAGCTGGACTGACTAAAATGGAAAGAAAAGGTCAGACTTTGACAGATGAAAATATGGTGGCACAGGTTGGGTAGGCCACGGAGAGAAAGGTCACTAATGAATGTCTCGGAGGCCTGATCAAAGAGAGCTCAGATCTCCTTTCAGTCTTTTGGATTCCCGCAGTGTCTATCTTGTACGCTATGAAGTGTATTAACAAGTGATGAGGTTTTAAAAAAAATATTCACAGACAGTGGATGCAATATTGAAAAGAAACAAAAAAATGTCTCGATGAGATGTAATAAAGTTCCAGGGTCCTTTCAGTCCATCAGGTCTATCCTCACCTTAAAGCATTAGTGAAGCTTGTTGCATTGATACCAAGTTTATAAAGTCCGTACGCCAGTCCTCCGTACTCAAACAGTTTGCATTGTTTCTGGCCAATTGGAAGGCCAGTATCAGGATACCATGGACATTTTAGTTGTGCAATGATGATTTTTTCTACTGGTATACAAGTTGGAGGACCAAGTTTAATAGCTATACGCCGTTTTGCACTGCAGGAACAGACTGGCTGTTCTGAACACAAGAGACACTCCTGAATCTCTGTCAGGGCCATGTTCGGGGTAGAAAAACACACTTCCTCCAGGGTAGGTAACCCTGAAACTGCTGTGTGGGTCTCAATGCTGATTGGTTAAACTCATAGAAGACAAATGTCTATTAGTTAAACTAGGATATGACAACAAGTGCCATTTGTTTTCTGACCTTTCCATGTCCTTGTTAAGTCTTTCTTATTTCCAAAACGTTGCCATCTTCAAGTTAAAATTGAACATTACCAGCTAATATAATAAACCGTTGTTGCTGTTTTTGGACACTAATGTTGTGGACGACGCAGTCCGATTCTACACCACAACGGAAACAGAAAGGCTGTTACTGTAAATGTTCCTGCGGTGAAAGACTGCCTTATCATACATATACAAAACACAACCATGCCAATGTCCATCCATCCATTATCTATACACCACTTTATCCTCACAAGGGTCGCAGGGGGGGCTGGAGTCTATCCCAGCTGACTCAGGGTGAAGGCAGGGGACACCCTGGACAGGTCGCCAGTCTATCACAGGGCTACACTTAGAGACAGACAACCAAGCACACTCACATTCACACCTACGGACAATTCAGAATCACCAATTAACCTCAACATGTTTTTGGACTGTGTGGGAGGAAGCCGGAGAACCTGGAGAGAACCCACGCTGCACGGGGAGAACATGCAAACTCCACTCAGAAAGATCCCGGGTGTCGTCACTGGGATGCAAACCGGCGACCATCTTCCTGTGAGGCAACGATGCTAACCACTGATCCATCTTGCAGCCCCCATGCCAGTGTAATTTTGATAATATACATGACCCATTTTCTTCAAAGTCCAGGTTGTAATATTATCTTTGAATAAAAAATCTTTATCTGACACAGTTAGATATGTTTGTAGTATTTTTAAGTGCTGCATCCTGTTGTGTTGCAATAATGTTTAAACCCATAGTATAAGTTGTTTTTCCAACAACATAGCAAGTATGTTGTGGTGCATTCCTCCAAGTGGACAGACACTGATGCTTTGGTCTTGCATATAATGGTAAAGTGAATACGTTTCTCAGTAGCGGAAGAGAGCTTCAAACCTGAGCAGCAACTCTGTTCTGACCTTCAAAGAAGAAAAGATCTCCCCTGTACCTTTTAACGCTCTTTTTACAGCCTTACTTCCTGCTGAAGAGTCTTTCTCAGCCTTTGATTAAATAGCCACATGTGGGGCGAGACTGAATGACAGTTCTGGACACCACGTAACCCCTTTTGCACATACATTTGCATTCCTTTCAAATCACTGCACTGAACAACATCCTCCTATTTTGTGGGACAACAAGCAGCATGGCCTTACAGAGATAGCCTGGGTGGGGTTTAATTTGTTCATCCTTGACCTTCTATCCCTGCCTCCTGACTTTGGTTTTTAAACGATGTGGCCCACACATGAACACACATGCTTCTAGTGTTTAAAGGCACAATCTGGAGTACAAAACCAAAAATGATGTGCTAGAAATGAACAACAAATGTGTCGTGAAGTATGACTGGACCCTGCTATTAATGTCACTCTTATTGTCTTTTAAGAAGCCTAAAAATACACAATGACATTGGTGGACACGTCTCAAGACAACAGATGTTTCTAAAAAATAAAAAGGCAAAACCCTCAAAAAAGGAAGTCAGGTGATGGTAATACATCGGGACAGAGGTCATAGAGGACACATCAGTCGATAAACTTTGATTTTAACACAAGAGGTGCTTTTTCTCAGCAGCCGTTCCCAACATTAACCAAATGTTTATTACTGTAACAAAATGCTCCTTTAACTTTAATACACTAGTCATTTTAACGCAAAGCATATTATTTAATCACAAAATAGGTATATTTCCGATTGTGCCTTTAAACCGAACACGGATGCACTCGGTGTGTGTGTCCTTTGCCAGACACACACTCTTGTTTTTATTGTACAAACACAATCACTCAGCCCGACCACCGTCCTCCACAGATCAATTGAAATGATTTGTATACCGAGCAGATTGTATCCGGTACGCTTCGAGTCATGTTCCAACTATGATGCAGTGGATTTTAATTGCCGCATCTTTTTATGACACCAGCCACTGTATCAAAGAGTTGTAACCGTGAAATACAACTCCGCTGCGCTGACTTGAATGTGCAGCTATGTGCACCTTTATGGCACAGAAACATGCAGCAGCCATAAATAAATTGCTCCGTACTGTCTTTGTTCTCCTTTAAACTTACTGAGTCAAAATGTCCTTAATTGAGCGTGGAACCATCTCTTGAAGTCAAATATTTAGATCCTTTTTTTAAAATTATTTTATTTAATATAAGACGGCTTATAAAAGAACTTTTGAAGATAGCAGTTTGAAACAGCATTTGTGTGACTCATTTCTGTTCGAGTGGATTTTGAAGGAGCGTTCAATGGATGTCCTATTTTCCACGTTATGCCTGTGACACTCGCAGGGGTAGAAACAGTGAGAGACAACAATACTGTGCCCTGTAGCTTCTTTTATGTTGCTGCTCTGAGTTTGTGATGGAAATGAATGGAATGCAAAAGCAAAGGGGTAATGCATTAAATTTTAATTAGCTCACAGAAGCAGAGAAGAGTTAAGAAATCTCTCAGTTGTCATTTTCCCTCACAGCAAGAAATCTACAGTGCAATCTCTGTCTGTGGACATCTGTAAGAGTTGTGTTGAATCTGCATCTTTGTATCTTTTTTAATGGATTTATAAATGAACATAAATATAGGTGCTCAGCGGAACCAACACTATTTTCATGATTGTGAAATGCTGGAATATTCAAGTGTTTTTCTGTAATTTATAAACACTAAGTTCCCTGCAGCTTTGATTCAGACTGGTCTTCGTGTTTTTCCAATTATACAACTATTAAGATGAAAAAAGATGTGTTTCTTCAGATTCATTTAATAGTCTTAAAACATCTTTGTCTCTATGAATACAATACCCATATGCCATGTTTACTGTGAAACATCACCGTATAAATTCTTCTTTCATACTGGCCATAGAACCCTCACTTAGTAAGACATGAGACAAGCTCCAACTACTTCAGTTTACATCTAAGTGTTGTATTAAGTCTGACTTACAACTTACTTAAAGCTGGAATAGGCAATATTTTTTTGGCATCATTGGGGGGAAATCCATACTAACCTTTCCACCTATTGTAAATAGACTATTGCACCTCTTCTTAGCAATAAAACATGTCAGTATTAGCAAAGTGTACCTGTAGAACTGGAGTTGTATCCAGTTTCTAATGTATTGAGCTTGCGATTTTTCTTATGGACAAGTGCGCTTCATTTTTGTACAATATCTAATTGTGTAATATTGATTGGTTAGGTTGCATAGGTAGAATTACCTGTCAAGCTAACGATGAGAGGCTATGGGTGCACTTAAATACCCACACTGTTGTACTATATAGGATGCCAGAAAAAGATTCAATATGTTCCAGTACTTAGTACGCAAAATGTCCTACTTCATCTGATTGCATTTGTGACATGCAAACCACTGTGGTTTTCTGGTCTTTATGAGAATCCTCTGCGCAGTGGAAGATATGTCGCAGTGTCTCGCTTGAGTAACAGGCTTGAACTGACGAGAGCCCACAGACAGGGCATTTCACATTGCCGACAGCAACGGATATATAAGCAAGATGGTCAAAACTTAAGGGGTAATATTTTGAGTAAGTAGTATGTCCCTGCATGCAACGCAACACAACTTGTAAGGGCAGCTGTAGCACGTACTAAAAGGAAATTGAGAAAGTGTGCGAATGCAGGATGTGTTTAATATTGTTAATAGTTTAGCACTCTGCTAACTGTAGGTAAAGGCTCATAGCTGCAGCTGTGGTTCAATAAGTTTCATGTTTCTGTTCATGTCTACAATCAAGCTTGTGTTGCGTATTCCAGCAACACAAGCTTGATTGTAGACATCCTCACCACAGCGCTATACCATTAAATTATGTTTTTGGTGTTCAGGGTTTATGTGGTTATATGTCAGATTTGACTCAGAATAATCTGGCTCCGTCTGACTGAGTAGCTGTTGTACCTGGGAAGATGGCTGTGGTGTTTGTCCATGTAAACCTGCACAGATTTGATTTCACCAACAGGGCAAATGCAACCAAAATGAGGTTGGTTACGTCATCTTTTTTGGTGAGTGTTTCAGACTGAATTACAAAAAAGTGTTACATGGGGTTTTTCTTTCATGGTGACCAGAGCACACCGGACCAACAGCAGTATTTAAAAGGAACTTGTCTATAAATGCACATTATGAATTTACAATGGATCTGCTCTTATTATTCATCTTCCACCTTGAATGATAGCTGAGTGCAGTCTGAAAATGTTTTCATAATTGATCAGCGACTCTTAGCTGCAATACAAATTAGCTGCAAAATTAGTCAGGGTGAAAACAGAGCCAGTTAACATGCAGTTGATTGACCCCTTTCTGGTCAGGATCCGTGAATCTTAACTGGTTCATTTGTCTGCTCTCAGCTGTTATTGATGCAGTGGGATGTGAAAATGTTTCTCAGTTAATAGGTCTAAGAGGGATTTGAGTTATGTTACATAAAATAAACAAGGCATCAGCTTTTCTAAGCTGCCAGACACATACAGATAAAGAGGAGAGAACCTGCAGAGTTCAACAAGAAATTTCTGACATGTAGTATGATGAAACCAGGAGCAACCGCATCTTATCTTTTTATAATGGGAAAGGTTGGCATTGTAGTCTTCCACCTTAGCAGGTAACAGAGCTCAGATATTACCTTCGTTAGACAGCATTTGTTTTGTGCATTATATACCTGCTGCTTAAGGGAAAAGCAGATTTTCAGGGGGGAAAAAAAGACTGTTAACTAAAGCTACTCATTTTTGAATAGTCTGAGGTAAGAGGGGATAACTAACAATTGTGCTTGCAACAAGAGAGCAAGAAACCAAGTGCAGCAAATGGGGAGAGGATGATTCATGGTGCAGTATCAGGAATGTGCTTACGTGAGGTGGCACGGGATGTACCGTACCACCACTGAAGGTTACAGATATACTAAAAAGATTTTTATACTTTATCGTTCACATGATTAATCGTGTTTTAGTTGGTCACCTGTGGGGTCATTCCAGTTCCAAGAGATTATTGCAGGAGAAAATTCAAAAGTTTTCTTTATTTTTTTTCTTCTACTCCAAACTTCCGATATCCAGAGTTCAAACTACCCAATCACCTCGCTGCACTTTGTAGTTTATGGTATATATAAATTACTTTCCTTGCTGTAATCACCACTGAATTCTCCAATCATTCTTAACATATCATAATCTTTTCTTAGTTTGAAAGATAAAAAACAAAAACAAACAAAGAAAAGAGGAAACAGTTTAGAGTGCACCTTATCTTTCGATAGGATAACAATCAGTCTTGTGCAAGAGCAAACATTTCACTGTGATATAGTGCTCATCTGATTTGCAGGAAGTACAAAGAGCTACAGTGGCTACACCCCCAGTATAAATCAGAGGTGAGCAGTTAAGGTTTTTATTCTTAGTCATTCCCTTCTACTCTTAACTTTCTTATAGGGACGGCATAAGGCTCGAGGTATTTCTAAGTTATGAGTCCAGGAGACTGTTGGAGAAAAGGTGAGGTTCAGGTTGTCCTTAACACTCACATTAGGTATTCTGAACACTTTACCAGATAGAGGAACTGAAGTTCTTAAAGGGATGATTATTTTTTCTTCTTCTTAATTCTCATAAGAAAACAATGATGAACAAAAATATTCTTTAAGTATTGGGCAGCCTGACCTTCATCCGTCTCACCTGCTTGTGTTCTCACACTGGCACCAAAATAAGCCCACAGCTGGAATACAGCAGGAGATTCACCAGCACTGTAAACAACACAAGTACTCGTGACCTCTGGTATTTTAACGAAAGTAAAGAAGATCCTGAGGAGAGCTTGCTCTCTAACACTTGAGTTGGGCATTTGCTGCTGCTGCTGCTGCTGCTGCACACTCAAAAATAAAGATTTGGGAGGAGTGCATGTTTGTACCAAAACTTAACGTTTAAAGCAGATGGCTAAAAAGTTTACTTTAGCCACAAGCACAAAACAGGGAAATGATCAAATACAGTTGTGACTTGATAATCCAACACTAAATGTAAAACCTTCTTTTATGTCAGACAGCAAGACTGTCGGATTGTCAAGACGGAGGTCGAAATACAAGGAGGGCTTGATGCTTGAGGGTAATTTGTTGTTAATTATTGTTCATGGTTGTTATAACTAGCAGTGCTGGTTCAAATAGCACTTTCTGGTCTCTGGATATTCAGGCCTAATAAATGATGATTATCCAAATATTCTGCACTGTCGGGGGGGGGGACACTTCCACCCCGGGCAGCGCTCTGATGAGGTGGAAGTGGCCGGAACGCACAGGCAGTACTTGGCTGCTGATACCAGTTTAGGATAGTGGTCACGCTTCTTATTCCACCGTCAGTGATGGCGGCATTGCCACTCCCCCGCTGCCGCCACCATCTGTGTTTAGTTCCGTAAACATTGAGCACGCTCGGTGTGTGTGACATCACTGTGTCCTCTTCTGCGCATGCGGGACACTGTTGGGCTGTATGAAGTTCACACAGGAGATCACATACAAGTCGTATTTAATTGGAAATGTGAACGAACTCGCAAAAAAATTGGATTTCACAAAAAAAATCTGAACTAAGCATTAAGTCCTGCAGTCTGAACATAGCCAATCTGTTAAGTCAGATAATACGCCGTTATCCTTATTTGTGACATAAAATGTCACGTTGGAGTCGGAATCTGTCGGAAGGCTGTCGGTATGTTAAGGCTATTTTTCATGGGTTCCGTTAGTTTTTCCTAAAAACCTGTCGGATAGCAAGGTTTTCAGATTGTTAAGGGTCGGATTACTGAGTCACGACTGTACAGTGTCTGTATACGGTAAAAGCACCGTAGCCAACGAGGGCAGATGACGTGCATATACAGACGCACTGCATAAATGAAAACAAATGCAAAAAGAAAACGCTGCATATCCAGTCACGCAACGGAAGTGCCACAGGCCTCTAGGGGCAGTTTTTAAGACTTTAGCTTTTCAGTCACTGTGATTATATGGGTGCTGAAGTGATGTTTTACTACCATCTCCCTGTGTTCTCTCTGTTATTTATGTTTGTCCATGGAGACGAGAGAATACAAACCTTTCATGGAGCTTTTCCCTGAACTAACATTGCTTGTCTCGCTCACCGTTGTCTGCTTCTCAGGTGAACAGCTCACTACTGCCCTCTTTCTTTTTCTCTTTCTGCAGCGCGTTTCTGTTTATGCAACGCATTCATGTACATGCAGCTTGTTTGTGTATATGCCCCTGTCGGCCACCATATAAAACTGCACGTAGAAACAAATTGCACCGATTTAGCCAGTGCTAAAGGTACAGCAGTGTGGGAGGCTAACCGTTTCCAGTGACTGTTTCACACTGCATCACATAATTCTAGTTTCTCGTGTTCAAAAAATGTATCGTTGGTGTTTTTCAGCAGAGAAAGCACACTGTCCTTTTTCTGTTTGATATGCATTGAGGTTGCAATCAAAGATTTTCATTATTCACAATAAATCCATAAAATTTATAATACTAAGAAAGAAAAACAATTCTCTAAAGACAACATTGGCGTTTTTAAAAAGCTTCTCTGGCAGCTGTGTCGATATTTAGCTTGGAATCATGTATGACTAGGATGACCAGCAAATTTTCAGATTTGAAAAGCTGGAAGCTGTGAAGGTTTTTGCATTTTTGCCGACTGATTTAAATAATTGATCATTTATAGCTGTCGTTTCTTTCTCCAATAGCTTTGTGCCCAACAAAATACTATGCAGGCAGGACTACAATGTCCTGGTAAAAATGACGAGAGACGTTTTCACGTTTTGGATCAGGTCATATGTGACATGTTGTGGTTAATGTAACATGTTGGTCCAAGAGGTGGCTTGTAGGAAATGGTCGTGTAGTTCACAGCTCTAGCACTGCACAAGGTACAGTTCTGCTGTATATTTTTCTGAGTGTGATTCTTTGCTCTTCTCATCAGTTTCCCCCTCTCCCTGGTTATGAATATTTAAGAGAGCTTCAGACCAACAGCCAGGGGCGCATGGTGGAGCGAGAGAGAGAGAAACATACAGTTTGAGTTTGGGATAATGGGAAGGGAAGTAAAAATTTAGGGGAGTGAAGAGTGAGAGATTTGGGTGGTGATGGTCATATTCTCAGCCGAGCAGCAGCCAGCGGGAGGCAGATACAGCGTGTGCTTAAGAGAAAGTAAACCGATGCAATAGGTCAGCCTGTGGGATCTCCTCACACTGCTGCCTGCAAGCAATGATTTAATTATGATTGTTTGTTCACTCACACTTCTTTACCAGACCAGTTCAGATGGATCAGTTATAGTGTTTTCTATTGGAGAGGAAACAAACCTCAAGTTAAAACTATTGTACCACTGACAGGCGGTGCAGTGGTGCCGGGTTCAAAGCTACATGTCAGCTGGGGTACATAGGGTCATGTTTGCATGACTGTGAGCGTGAAAGTTATATTTCAGTTTTGTTTTTTTTTGGCCCATGAAAATCAAAATAAACAGTAAAAAGAGGCTCCTAATCTTGACCTGGGAGTGTTGCAAATCACGGTCAGCGCCACAAACTCTCCGATGACCAAGGGCTCACAATCTTCTCATGTTTTTTGAAACGTTAATCGACTGTTGCATTGTGTTCGTCCTTCCTGCAGATGGGAACAGACTGCCTCCAACTGGCTCAAAAATCTCCCTCACACAGAAATGAATAAAGGCATGAGTACTGTATGTTACTCATGCCATAGTACTGTATGTTACTGCGTGGTATAATGTGTAGTGACATGATGTGACTTCAGCGTGGCAGAGATAGCAAGCAGAAGAATGTGAGAAAAGTGGCATCAAATCTTCAGCAGCAGCCACTAATAGATTAGCTCTTTAACAAAGCCAAAGAGGATTGAAGTAAAATAAAAAATTAGAAAAAAACAAGAAACCAGCTGGCAGATACTGCAACCGGAACAGAGCCATGCACTCACAATGCCAGGGACAAAACACGGTGTCTTGGAAGGAAAAAAAAAATGTCAATATGAATCACAATTATTTCCCATGGAAACAGAAATTATGTTCCGAGAAAAACATCAAATCAGCGTCCCTGCTCCTCTCGGTACAGAAGATTGCCACTGACAAACTGCTGTAACAATGGTAATTCACTTTCCGATACACTATGAATTGATGAATTCCATCACCTCCATCTTTGCACTGCAGCACTTTTGACTGCAGCAACTTTAGAATAATGTAGGCAGCCGCTGATATTTCTTCTCCTCACATGGTGCTCAAGAGCTGGAGGGGTGTGGATGGTAATTGGTTTGACTGGAGGTTCAGTCGGCTGGAGGAAAGGGGTTCGCCGGTGGTGATAACTGCATCTCTCACTTGCAACTCTGTCTTCATACATCACTGAGTCAAATTTGAATAATTCATCAGCATGTTGTGGGTTTATTTTGTCAAAGCATCCCCAGACATGATGAAGGGCAGGGTTTGGGTGTGGGAGGAAGAGGAAGCAGCAGACTCTCAGGGAATGATCAACATAGTTATTAGTTCTTGTCAGAAACTTGTCTAACATCCATCATGGCTAATTAGGTTTATGACATGCAAAGGCACAACATCTTATTTTGAAAATTAATGGGGAGTCGATCTAAATGCAGAGCAATGTCTGGAAATAAGAACGGGTTCCCTGGATATCAAAATTATCTCAGCTCCGCATTACAGATTCTCTTTCTGAAGTAGTTTGGTTGCGCTCTGTGTTGTGTCAGCTGCATTATATTGATAGGAAAACTTTTCTTTTTTTTCCCGCAGACAAAAATAATATGCACAGTCCAACGTATGAATCCCTCCAATCACTAAGTCTGTACATGAACATTTAGGTCGTCCCTCTTTAGTTAAGATGGCTTCGGTGCCCTGCAGCGAGTGTCTCCATTGTAGGATACACCACCCACTCAAGAGGGACCACAAAAAACTGGAGCGTTTTGCTTCACTCGTCTATTAAAATTCAAAAGTGCTCACACTTGTACTTTTGCCTCCTGAGATAAATGTCTTTGTTAATGACAATCACACCCTCCTGCCAGTCTGAATGTTTGCCATGTTTGCATCTTCATCACAATTATCACCGTCCTCCTTTGAAATCCCTGAACAGCGGTTTTCATGCCTCAAAAGTACCTTTGTGTTTTTTATACCGCATAAATGACAGCTACCCTCTGGGACTTGTCTCACTGTAGCCTTTTTCAAATTTGCAAAACACTTGCCGCTTCCCAAGTTCCAAGAAGTTGCATCTTTAAAACTGCGTCTCTGCTTGCAACGATGATGAGGTGAGCCAAGACTGATTTGGTGTAAAAATACCCCGCTATTTTTAATTTCTCACTTCTTTTTTCTTCTATGTGCTCTTATGTCAACTTCATTTTCTGACTCACAAAAACTCTGCGCCTTCCTTTCAGGCCACAAAATTGCATGATGCCCTGCCTAGATATGACTTCCAGGCAGTTCTTTGTGGGTTTTGTGCTTGGCTGTCTTGGAGGCCTTCTTTAAACAGTGTCCTGCTGAGACACCTGCGGGATCTTCTTTTCAGAGAAGCTGACATTCAGTCGAGTCTCTCAGGCTCATGGCTAGCTCTCCAGGGAAGCAGAAGAAACAAAAGCCCAACGTGGCATGGATCCTGACAAACCCAGTCGCTGTAGATTGGTTCTGGCCTCCCTGCTGAGATACACTGATAAGGCCGGGCAGCTGACTGACAGTACCCTCTTTCTGACTAAGAAAAATGTGCCACTTCCTATTCTCCTCTGTCTGCAATATAATGAAATACACTTTTTAAAGGTCTACAAATTCTAGCATAATGTTGCACACCTGTAATTCGGCAGCATGGAGATTAGGCAATGAAAAAATCCTGAAAAATAACTTTTTATCAAGAATAATGTGACCATGAACTTCATACTCCTTTTCTATTCATAAAGGATGCATGATACTTTCAACAATGGCATTGAGCACCAACATTTCAGATAAACTGTAGGGTGCAGAATGGTTTCAAATAGATGCAGTAACAAGGACGTTAAGATGCTCACATACAGCACACAAAGTGTTGTCAAGTGATGTGGCTGCATGTGTGCAGTTTTCATAGATTTGAATAGGCTTTAACAGATTTTAATACATTTCGAGGAAGGCTTTACCAGATAAGTGGTGAACCACTTGACTTCTTAAAGGAGAACATGTTATGAACATATGACATTTTTAAGGCTTTTTGTTTTTTTCTTGAAAAGGATATGTTCATCGTTAAGGTTCTGAGTGTAAGCTTCTTCTTAAAACCTGACACTGCATAATGAAGTAACAATGCATTAGAATCAATGTTGGTGGTTATCATTGACACATGCTAGCCTATAATAATAATAATAATAATAATAATAATGATAATAATAATAACATAGTAAACAAACTGGCACTTAAAGGGTTACAATACTGAAAATGAATGACTATTTTGTAATTATAATCAGGACTGATTATGGTGGAACAAAAGTTTAATGTTGCTGTTCATCACTGACACATCCCAGGCTGGGATTATCAAAAAACAATTTTCATCTTAGTACTTACTATATGCAAAATAAATAAGTGTTACTGTTTATTTTTGTCCTAATTTAAAAAAACAACAACTGTTGCATCAGTTAAAAAGGAAAAGGCATTTAAAGAGTAAATTAATATTGGGTAATTATAATAAGAAGTCATTGAAAGTGAAAAATCATTTTTATATATACATTTTTTTGGCATTGTATTTGTTGTGGACATTTTTGTCCTTAAGGATCTTAGTGTCATTTTTAGAAACTGACATGTAAGGGTTAATGCCCAGTATTGTGTATTTAATTTCCTTTAAGTCGCTTTACTGTAAAATACACATGCACTTCCACAAGTGGAAACCCGTGAAAGATTAAACCTGACATATTTGGTGTCTTTAAAGACTTGAAATTAATATAAAGATCTAATTCAGACAATGTGTGGCAGCTGGTAGTTTGCTTTATCTACTTCACACGAGGAGTGCCCCTGAAAGTCAGTGGTTCGAATCATCAGTCTAAGATCCCTGAATCAGCTCAGATTCTTCCAGCTGAGCATTCGTTTGCACACATGATGACACAGACTAGTGGTCAACTGATGAGATGATCTAAAATCTGAGGTGAAACATAGTCTTGTTAGGAGTTGAGCTGTGGGCGGGACGTTGCTCAAGACCACAGAGTGACTGCAGAAACATGGAGGCAGCTGCATGAGAGCCAAATTAGCAAATTTACCAATCCATTTATTTTATTGGGAACTGGCTCCCAAAAAACAAGAAAACCAATAATCGTAAAATTTCTTAATATCTGATCCAATAATCGGCCAGACTGATAATCAGTCAACCTCGAATGGAGATGAGAAATGTCAGTTTTGTCATATTGGGCAATTTATTTTTAAAATTCTAATTTGTTTTGCACATTGATTTAAACAGAAATACATGTTTGCTGCCTGATTTATTCTTCTGACACATCCATAGTCATAACTCCTTCACTGGTTTCAGTCACTTGGACTTAAAAGTGTGTCGCTTTTGGCCCTTTGCTTAAATAACTGATGAATGTTATTCTTGCACGCTTGCAGTATATCATGAAAGGATTTTGTGGCACTGAACAGAGTTGGCATTACGATCCTACAGGCATTTGCAAACAGGGTACAGTTCAACGTTTTCAGAATATATCATTGTAATTGACAAACTACCTGATGCTCTCTGACCCAGCGGCCAATTCAGATTGCACAAATAAAAGCCTTGGAATGTTTTTATGTGCTGCATGAGCCAGGCCCGCATGGCGTCTTAGATGGAGGGAGAGTCGGGAACATTTAGACGGTAATGCATGTATGGTTTCCGATCAATGCTTAGACGGAGATACTTAAACTCTTCGTGGCATTGTTTTGGATGCCCACTGACTCTCTGTGCTGCCCTGTAATGAATACAAACTGCAGCGTCAAACTGAATAAAACAGAAACAACACAAACGAAAATTCAATAAGAAGAAATAAATGGGGATTTTCTGCAAGACCAGGGAAGTGTATCTAATCCCTTAATTAGGCCGGATGTCCACATAGTGTTTCAGTGTTTTTTTTTTCCTTTTGTTTTGATGACCATATAGATTCAGGGGAGTGTTTAGAGGATGTGAATCGAATAATTAAAATAAAAGAATAAGACAGGAATGACTCACATGTGCTAAATTTGTCATGCAGAAAGAAGGCTTTTTGGGAAATGAGAAACTGCTTTGTGAAAAACTCAGAGGCATTCTTTTGACACCTCAGTTGTTTTCCTTCTGTGATTAATAAAAGCAGCGTCTGTTGATATGGTCTGGTCTGTTTGGATAGTGTTATTGCTGCCAAAGAGAAAAGCTTTATTTTATTTATTTATTTATTTGCCTTTGCTTTTTATTCCTCTCTCTTTGGGGGCAAAAAAAAAAAACAGCTACTTTTTTGTTGTTGTTGTTGGACCACAAATTTAAGCTGCTGCCACAAACTATCTCTGAAGCCCAGAATATTTAATTTTAAATCACACTTTCCTCAGGACAAGCAATAGGTTTCATGTTTTCTCACTGCTATTGTGTTACAGCGAGACCAGCAGACATTAATGGAATGATGGCAAATGACACCAGGGAACACAATATTGCTCCTCCTGTCTTACGAGTGAGGAATTACACCAATAAATATGGTTAATGGGAACACAAGTCGGAGCGCGTGGAGGGGCCACACATCGACAGAATACTAAGCTGTGTGGTAAACTATAAAACAAAAGATCAGTGAAAGGAGTTTGGAAGTGCTGTGGATGCGCGGAGGTTAATTCTGAGTCCGAGGATGTCGGAAAAAGACAATGAACGGCAGAAGGGGAGGCAACATACTGTAACAATAACTACACAAAGACCAGTGATGTCTCCCTTTACACCTGTTCCACCCATAATTCTCTATATTGGTCTCTATGGCAACCAGGGGCTTTTGAAGCCTCCCCCCAAAAAACAGAAAAACACACACACACATTCTGCACACGGACACAAACCTGTGTTGTATTCTGCACTGACTGCTGCCGTCACTATTTTCTCTTCATTTTTTCCCCCACACTAAATCAAGTCAAAATCCAATCAAGTTTATTTATGTGGCACATTTAAAAGCAACCAAAGTTGACCAAGTTGCTGTACATGCAGCGGCAACAAAGTAAGTGCAAAAAGCAATCAGTTTGTAAAGCTGTAGGTAGCGTTTTCAGCCGATTGTTAAATCCAGCACAAGGCTGCGTCATTGAATGGGGTTGTGTGTGTTGTTAAAGCTCGAACGATGACTTGTCTTTGGATTTATATCTGGGGGAATGTGAGCAGCGTGCAGCTCCAAATGTCATCAAGAGCCACATGGGGGTAGTGAGAGGAGCAGAGGCTAGATGTAATCTTCTAATAATTCAGTTTCATTCATACGTGCACCACTCCAGCAATCACGACGGAAACATCCTGAAGGGGGATGTCCAATAAAGCATTTTCCTTCCACGACCGTGAAACAAGACCCGCAGAGACCCGTTGGCTGATAGTAAATATGGTTATGTGACATGTTCACCCCAAAGGTGATGTAGATCCTGGTGGACGTGCGATGGCCCTTGCTTCCCGATGCAAATGTTTTGTTTACATTTGCATCTCTCTTTCATTTTCTGGTACTGTAAAAGGTGATTCATGGTTGGGCCTGAAAGCTGTAATAATGAGACACCAGTAAAACTTAGTAGCCAAAGTGTTATTTATGCTTTGCTCTGTCGTGTGCATTTTTAGAGGAGGGAAAATGAGGATGAAGGCGAAAATTGTAAAGAATTAAATGGAAAACAGCTCTTTTCTGTTCTCATGTATTATAATCCTTTTGGACTATGGGCTCAGGTATTATACTAATCATCCTGCTGACAGCTTTATTGAATTATCGAGCCTCTTTATTATAAATCGGTGCTTCCGCTATTGCGGGGTGAAATAATTTAAAGACGTCTGAGCAAAGAAGCAGCAAAGTAGTAAAAATACAGCTTCAAAGCTCAGGCTGTGTTATTTATTCAGCCCTGACTAGTGTATATTTAGGGACAAATTCATCTATATTATCACCCTGAGTTTTGCTGTATAAACCCCTTTATTCACCCTAAAATACCCATATAGCTGCTGTAAAATGATTTCAATGCTCAGTAAAGCCCAGTACAAGGTTTAAACTGTCGAGTTTACTGTGATGTTGAAGCTGCACAACTCTTTTGTTCTATGAGATGGATGTGTTACATATCCATGCACCATTTATCATAAATCACAGGGAGGTCCCCATAACATAAAATCTATAGTGTATGTGCTTGAAGGTGGTGAAAAGCAGGTTTTATAGGAAGCCTTGTAAACAGTGTGGAAGGAGAGGCTCAAGGTTGTATTCAGGTGCAAGTGTGTATTTTGCTGTCTGCCTTTGTTTACTGTATATATTTGTGAATTTGAGACACATCAATAGTAGTGATGTTTTTCAGCCTCCCTCTCGCTGCTTCTATCAATGGCACAGTGACTGTGATGTGCAAACACTGTGTGTCTGCAGGAGGAAATCATGAAAAACAACCACAGAGCCGCCTGCATGTGCACAGATTCTTACTCACAAGTCGCACTTTCAGACGGATGCATAACAATGAAGTTTCGCCACAACGCCTGCTGTAGGTTGTAGGTTACCAGTAAGTGAATAAAGAGCCGAGACATGATGAGGGATGACATTACTGAAAACACAACACAAACACACAGCAACACACCACAAGAGCTAACATTACATTTCCTGTATATTTACAGGCTTCTGGCATGACTGTAAACCACGTTTCAACACCAAACACAATCGAAAGTGACACTGGTGACAAAACACATTAAATGCGAAACCAGTCACATGTGTGCAGCATCCAAATTAACATGGACCTACAGCAAAAGTTTTCCATTTCCTGCTGCCCATTAACTCGGCGCTTACTTGCATAGATGAGCGAGCAGCGAGCTATCCACTTTATGTCACTTTAATTATCACCTGGAAGAAGACACAGACTTGCTCACTCCAGGCAAAGTTTGCACTACTGCCTATCTATGCCACAGCCAAGTGAGCAGAAAACATAAACCCTGCAAAACACTGATATTGTTCACAGAAACAGAGAGAAAATAAGATGGAATTTTATTACTGAGTGGAAACCTGTAATTGAACTGATGAGTCAAAACCCCAAGTCCACAAAAATAGTACATAAAAGTTGCATAATACGTAATGGAAATGCTAAACTATCAGAACTTTATATGACTTGACTGAAGGATTTCACTTGTAAATGAGCTGTTTTGCTATTTGTCATTTAAGTTCAAGTACAACAAATATGCCAGGTAGCATGCTGAAACATTTAAATCACTGATAGGTGAAGTGTGTAACACTGATCATCTCCTGGCATCCCTGTGGATTTCACTAGGACACCCACCTAGACACTGTTGCAAACCATTTTTGACCTCCAAACTCCATGAATCCCAATCTGATCAAGCATCTGTGGGGTGTGTTGGAACATCCCTGATCCACAGAGGTGGCAGTGGCTCAGGTGGTAGAGCAGTTGTCCTCTAATTGCAAGGTTGGTGGTTTGAACCCCACAGTCGAAGTGCTCTTGAGCAAAACACTGATCAAAAAGTTGCTCCCAATAGCAGGCAGCACCTTGCATGGTGGCTCTGTCACCATTGGTGTGTGAATGGATGAATGAGAAAACATTGTAAAGCACTTTGAGTACCATTAAGGTAGAAAAGCGCGATGTAAGTGCAGACCATTTACCTCACAACCCACATGACCTCACAAGCTTGACCGCCAACGTCCACACACCCCGGGATACCCCCGTAGGTCGACCATGCTCCGACACTTCAGTGCTGTTTTTGCAGCATAAGGGGGACCAATACAACAGTAAAAATTTAGCTGTAGCGTTGCGGTTGATTTGTGTAAACTTAATCATTGGAATTATTTCACCCAGTTTGATTTAGTTCTTTTTAACAGAGTTTGCTCTTTAACATATAAGTTATGATCCGAGAAACCTCTTCCACAGAATGGGATGGCTGCACCTAACCAGCCATACTTTAAAGATGTTAGTCCTCTACAGTGAATTGTCCCACAGTGCCAGGTAGTGACAATGTAAACTATATACTACTCTTTGTCTTTTTACTCAGGTCGATAGTTAGGTAGCATGAAGACACCTACATGAGGCTTTCTGATAAAAACAGTTCATCCATAAGCCAGTGGCACATTTCACGTGGGGGATTGGGGTGACAGGATTCAACTTAAAAGCGGTCAAGTCAGGAGCCTTCTGATGGATGATATAACTCAACAACTGTCACAGGGAAGCCCTACCGCACATTTACCCATACATGCAGTTTTCTATACATGATCCCATAAATCAGCTGAACCAAAAGAAAATAATCTCCGTAGCTCTTCTTGAGGAGTCGGACACCACATTGCGTGATGTGTAAGTAGGAAACAAAATCACTTCATAATTAAAGCTGTAAAATAGTGAGATGGCTGGTTTTTTGTTTATTTATTTATTTTTATTTTGAGAAAGTGTCGGCCATGGCTAGTGGGGTTTGAGTCCCATGTGGTCCCATTGTTTTGTGGCTCTACTTTAGTTTTCTGTCACTGTTTCCCTACATGTAGGCTACAAAAACCCTAAGTTTAAGCACCAAAACTACTTGGTTAGGTTCAGGAAAAGATGTTTTGGATTTAAATCTAGCTGCTAAGATGCATTTCAGTCCCTGTCTACTGTCATTTTTAGTTAAAGATTTCCATCACTTTTTGTCATCATTTTCTTGGCTGTTTGCTTTTGTTTACGCCACAGAAATGTTTGCTTCAGTTCACACCCCAAAACTACTTGGTTAGGTTTAGGACAATGGTTTGACTTCAAATGCACTTTGAAAACACTAAACGCAAAGTTACAGTTGTCTACATTACAACCGTGTCACAAATGTACAACTTTTTTGTGAGAATAATATCTGTTGTGTTGTGGATCAGTTTAGTTGTCAGGCATTTATAGTGAAACTGGGCTGGAATGATTCCATTTATGAAACATGCAGTAAATGGCTGCAGGTAAGACTACTTTGCAAGCTGACTAAACTTGTTAGACCAAAAGTTTGGTTAGATCTCACATTTCCAATTTCAAGTTAGCAAGTCCAAAATTTGTTTGGTTGTTGAAAGCCAGAAGTTTTCTTTCAGCTGTCAGATGACAAAATGTGAAGAACTACAGTGAAATTGGTCATCTAGCTAACATGTTTTTAAGAAAAGTTCTACAGTGCAGCTACTACTTGCTCATTACACTCAGGCAGTCAGCACCATGACAGCAAGTCATCAGATCTTCCCTCTGCTGGAACACATGCATGATTTATCCCTCACTTCCAGCACATATTTAGATGTTTCAAGCACCTATGACTCATGCTCTGGTATTAAATGGGTTAATTGCATCCCTGGGCAGTGTGCAGCTGTGAATAAATATTCACTAATTGAGTGATTTTCTTAATTCCAACTCATTTGGAATCACACTGGTTCTAACTAGCTCCCACCGAAGTCCAGCAGTGTTGATGAGAAAATTCTATTTGACCAGCAGAGTCAAACTCACAGAGTGAGAATGACACGGGCCTCCAATTAAGCTGGATCATAATCTCGTAAGCCTACGCCATCACCATGATACATACATTATCGAGATTGGAATGCCTGAGTTCTCCCTTACATTCTCAAAGCGAATAGAAATTAGCCTTATCACCAAGTGAGCTGTAACCTTGAACGGTTGACAAGTAATTTTATTTTACCCCTGCTACAACACCTAAGATTGCCCTTCTCTGTTAATGCACCAACAGTCTTCTAGTTTTAATTGCACAATGGTCATTAGAGAGGTATGGAAACTAGAGCTTTAAAAATATAATGAGGGGGGTTATATAATAGTATTACCTCATGTCTAGACTAGTAGGTCCATCAACGATGAAAAAAAGAAGAGAAAAAGAAGCTTTCTTGCATTTTTAGATGAAAGTAGTTTTACTAAATGAAGCCCACACAGCTATGAACAACAAAGGATCTGCATCTTCAAAAGAAGAACTCAGCATCACTCCAAACTATTCCGAATCCATCATTTTTCCACAGACCCTCAGGCGTCAGGTGCTCATGCCTACGGCAACAGAGATGTTTGTGCTCATTTGAAGATTGCTTTTTTTTGTTGTTTTTTTACCTAAAATCTGCTGTTTGCAAATACAAAATGTTTCTCTTTTTTTGTTTGTTTTTTTCCCTTTCATATTTACCAGAAATCCTCTAAGTGACTGCTCTCCCAGAAAAGTGGTGAGCATAATTTCACTAAATATAAGTATGGCCTGGAGGGCCTGCAATTCAGTGGTGGAATGGCAGGAAAAAAGAGGTGGCTCAGGGCAGACAGTGATGGATGGGGAGTGTCTGGAGCCATCGGCTTAGTGTTAAGCATACGCTGCATCTCTCTCCCATCCTGCTGCCCTTTAAGGACCATCAGCAGGCGCTCCATAACTCAGTGGCATATTGGAGGGGAGGAAGGTGGGACACACAGCGCTGGTCAGCCCTGATAAAGGTCTGTGTCCTTGAGAGGTGAATAAAGAGTAAACAGCATGAGGTGATCCCCGTCTCTGTCATATGGACATGGGAACGTTTGTGCATGCAGCTGTGTGTTTGTGCAGTGTGACAGAAAGAGAAAGTGTCGACCACAGCTAATCAGGCTGCGTGTCAAGGTGGTCCAGGCAGATCCGATCAGGACGTGCTTAAAATTTTAGACTTGATCAATCCAATGTGACACAGTTGGTTCGTAACTTTTACCAGATTTCTTTTTTTTTTTTTATCATAAAGCAGATCTGATTTTCCATTTATGTAAATACTCTATGGTGTGTCCCAGAAATCACTGTTTCAATACAACTAAACTGCCACAACATGTGTATCTGGAAGGTCAAGTTTTCTATCAGTGTAATGTGGAACGCCCAAATAGTTTCTGAGGACGTTTTTGCTACTTTTACATTTTTACTGTGGGATCCTTTATCAATGCAATGTAAAGTCCTGCATCTTTGTGGAAACAGCACAGCCATGGCTAGAAGTAGAGAGAACTCTTGCGTGCTGTGCAGTATAACACAGTTATAGTGCCAAAAATCATAAAAGGAAAAAAAGGTGAAAGTTGAGATTTCTTTTGCAAAAATGTAAACATATCTTGAATCAGCATGTGCAACATTTTTCCAAGTGCCCACAGATGTTTAAAACATTGGTGGCTCTACATGCTTGTGATATTTTACCAATTCCATTTCTAATCTGATCCCATACTTGTCATCTTTCTGCTCTGTGTAAACACTGCCTGCAGTTCAGCCCAGTAGTCTGAATTTTTGTCTCGTGACTGTTGGTCACAGCTGAGTCAATAATAGCTTAAAGGTTACACCGAGGAGTGCAGAATTTTTGTTTTTCACAGAATCTTGCTAATGCAAATTTGTTGTTTTTGACAAATATTTAAATGAGACGTGTAGTTTTAAGGGGTTGAAATATCACAGTTTTAAGGTTAAATTTGATTGACTGTCCCTGTGGAATGGCACATCACAAATGATTAGCTCATAAATCGTTGGAAAGCTTAAAATCCGACTATGCTTCCTGTTATTGTAATTTCAGCCTGTGAAAAATGCAAGAGTTTGCCATTAAAAAAGAAAAAAAACATGCCTTTCAAACCTGCCGATAGACTTCAGAGGATTAAAGTATTTGATAAGTCACACAAACATTAATAAGGAATCTATCAGTAACACATTCACTAACCATATACAGCATCCACTAGTGGACACTACAACGTTAGTAAACTTGTTCATGGTTATGTTTAGGTACTCATTGTCCTCTTAAGGGAAAAATCATTGTCTGCTGTAATACAAAAAAAACATTTAAAGATCTTATCCTAACTGTAACCAGACTGCTTTTGTTGAATCTAACCACAGCCGGGGTTCTGGATGCAAACAACAGCTTTGATTTGACTCCGTGGTAAAATGTGGTGACTCGTTTATTTTTTAAAAATGCATAGAAACATAATTTCAGTAGGCAGGGTTGAAATCGCACCAACCTGACACTCTCTGTTTGTGAAGTTTGGTGCAGCACAGACGCACAAACTAACTTCTCTGTAAAGAAAAGCGAAAAATGTCTGTATGGCCAACGGGGACCAGCTGAACCTGGGGGTAATCGTCCAAGGAATGTTTCATCAACTTGTACGCTTCCTTCCTCAGCAGATTTGCATCCCCTCCTGTTCGCCTCATCTTTCCAACTTTCTCTCGCACTCCATCATTTGATGAATGACCCTGAACAGCTGTCAGTGTAGCGACATTTAATAGCTTCTGCAATCACTGTGACATGTCTGCAGTAAACAGACCCCTTCGTGCCCCTCTGTCACATGGAGAAAAACAACACAAACAATATCAGGGCATCACTCCGCCACCGAAACAACTACGTATACAATTAGGTAGGTGAGCTATCCTTTAAAATGAACAAAGACAAAACAGTTGTTACCTTGTGATGTAAGCATTTGGAAATCTCTGCGTGTCCCTGTGCTCTTAACATGGAATTAGAATAAGTGCTTTTCTTCTGGTGGAATAAACTGTATATGAAACAAATAGGCTAGTTTGCATGTTATATTAAATAGTGAGGCTAAGACTTTTAACTTATACATTGACACAAAATTAAGAAAAACTGAAAATAAAGTCATGAAATAAAATGAGTGAGTGAAAGATTTTTTTTGTTAAAGGAAATAACACACAATATGTTTCTTGTTTCAGTTTTAAAGCTACAAGATATACATTCTTGTCTTAATGCCAGTGGAAATCCAGCCCACAGAGTAACAGTGTCACACAAAGGCTTTTATCAGCTCTCCTAAATTTTGACTCAGTGTTGAGAGAAAGACGGGACATAATGAAGGGAAAAAAACATGGATTTTCGCACTCATACTGATGGCACCGAAAGCTGTGGGCTGAAAAATGTTTGTTTTTTCAGCTGCTGCTCGGCATTAAGTAGGCATAAATTTGGGAGGGCACACATTCTTCTCATTGGAGTCTGTTTTCATCCTAAACTTGAGAAAACAACAGTGTTGTTACTCAAACTGATGAGCAATGCCAGAAGTGGTTTCAAGCAATAATTGAGCTTTGATTTCTAAGTGTTTGCCTCCTTGGTATTCACCTGCAATACACCCATAATGCTGAGGATGTTTGTTACACAAAAATGAACAACTGCTAAAAAAAAAAAAAAAGAACGATATTGTGTGTTTTGCTGAAACGTACATTTAGCTAGTGCAAGAAAAACCACTGATGACAGAGTCATGTTACCATGCCAGAGACAGAGAGAAAAAAATCAATGCACACCTCGCAGCATATGATGAAATCATGACAGCACATATAGATCATTCTGATGCCTCAAGGCTTTCCGTGAAGCTAATAAAATTATTTTTCATTTCACTACTGTTTTATTACCATCTGTTGTATTTGTCTTCAGAGGAGTCTTCTTAGTGAGCGCTGACTCTGAATAATGGCTCACAAAATTCTAGAGCACCAGTCATGTTGCCTTTATGAATTTAAATTATAACTATATTGCATTTTAGAGCCACATGACCCGTCCTCCATCATATGTTTAACTTAACTGCTTCTATTGAGAATACAATTGCACAAAATCTTTTTCATAGTGCCTCATACATGATACCACTACAAAACATGTTTGCACCTTTTGGCTCCCAATGAAATAATAAGTGTAGTATCAGGCAAGGATACATACATGTACATCATCTGCATATCTGAAAGTGTTGAAAGGCAACTCAGCAGCTGCTTAAAAAACATTAATGCCTTCATGACAGAGAGTATAGCTTAATCTGATCACATTCTCATTTCACATGTGTCATATTTAGTTTCTTTAACTAATCATAAGACATGTGCTGTTGAGATTCTTCTGTTTATTGATTTCTTACCTCATGTTTTTGTTTTTGTTGTTGTTGTTGTTGTTGTTTACAATTTGTGACGGTGTGTTTGATCTTTCAATGCTGATGGACAATTTTCTTGGGTTTCAGGTTAGGGTTGAGAAGTTGGTTTTTAAAAATGGTTATGTTAGACTCAGATGGCTCTCTAGTCTTTGTTTCACATGAGATAAATGTGTACATTCTTGGCTGACAGACGTGACAGACAGCATGATAAACCCTGACCATCACAGCTCGTCACTGCTCATAACATGCATGATGCCATCAGGCAGGTGCAGTTTGCATTTGGAAAAGCCAAAAACAAAAAAAGACCTGAATAAACGACTGTGGGAACAGTATGGTTTTAGGTTATCATTTGCATCAGTGGGTTATGTGCAGAAGAGGTCACGGATGGGTTGTGAAAGTTCTCATATGACACAAGAGAAGGTAAAAAAATTCTGACACACTCATCTTGAGGTGTGCCATATGTGACATCTGAAGTTGTCGCCATTGATAAAACTTCACAAGATACAACGGTCATTCTTAGTAGTGATACCTTCATGTTTTGCATCAGGCAATTTCCACCATGTTGATACTGTTCAGTCTGAACTTGACATTTGGGACACATCACCTGAGATGAAGCAGAAAGTGACTATTTGTTGAGTGAGTTCTTTTTCTTACTTCACTGAGCATCAGCAACACCAGGTAAAGTGTGTCTGGTCAAGCATGAGGCGTCTTCAGTATACAATGTCCTGGAGTCGGTGTGAAGATGCAGAGTATACAGATACCTGTGTCAGCTGGTCAATGAGCCACAGGTCCGCTGATGTGCATCTGCACAGTGTGATGAATTGAGTGCAGACATCTGTCTGTCCCACAGCAATGGGCTCATTGCTCAGTGGAGATGTAGAGTGTAGACGGGCAGCAGGAATGGCACCATCTGAGGCTAACAGGCCTCATGGGCAGAGGGACCATGTGGGACTCTGTTTAGGGTACATCTGGGCAGCTGGCTGTCCTCTGTCTGCCAGTGTGGGAGCCACAGTCAGCTGAAAGTCCAGCTGTCACTTTTGCTGCTGTGATGCCTGGTTTCTCCTCCTCAAGTACCATCTTCTGATGAAAAACATTGAGTCATTTGGCCTCAGAACTCACAGCCTGTCATTGCTGGTATTTTGCTAAGCCTTGACCATCTAACTGAAGGTGCTTGATGAAGTTTTTATTGCAAACCAAAAGTTTCCAAAAGTTTCAGTGTATGTTTTTAAAAAAAAAAAAAATTTATTATTTTGTTTAATTTAAAATATTTCTGTCTGATTGTAGTGTTCAAAATTTTTAAGTTTGGAAAACAATCTGCTGATTTTTTTTAAATTATTTATTTTTTGCATTAACATCAGTATATTTAATGAAGCCATGCAAAATATTGTGTCCGTTCTATGAATATTTTGAGTTACAGACACTCAAAGTGTATACAGGTGGGTCAAAATCCCCTGTTTTCATATTATTTTTCCAGTATTTCTGATCCCTCTCAAATACAGTACAGGAGACAGACACATGAAACTTAATGATGAAAACACATTTAGGTGCTGTTACAAACCACAAACAAGTTTTTTTTTTTCAGATTTCACTTTAGTGGTACAGCTGCACCAGTTCGATGTCTTTGAGTTGTGGAAGCTAGCATGGCTTTCCTGGATGTGTTCTATATGATACATGATAGTTTAGTGGAGAAAATTCAGGACACATTTCCAGGGTCATATCATTGTTTGAGATAGATGGTTGATCAAGTTTTTAGCTACATTTTGATACCATGCTCATCTTCTAGTCCCAATCCCTTTTGTGTAAATGCACTTTTCTAATACAGTCATATTTTCAAACCGCAAAGGTTCCAAAATGCTGAAGAACACAACACAAAAATACATTCTTTGATCACAACGCATGTAAATTGCCCTGATTAGAGGGATAACGTCCAAATCCAAAACTGTACAAAATATTGTTTGTGTCTGTACTTATATTGCTATGGTTGGGGTTTGGTCAGGCTGAGGAACAAAAACAACTTAGTCTGATTTCAGAAATCAACAGTTGTCTCCTGAGTTAAAGTTGGGTGTTTTATTGACCCATTCATGTACCCTGATCTCTTCCCTCTGTGGACTCTAAGGCAATGTCACACCATTTCCTCCTTTGCTCTCAACAGACAAAACACAAGAGTATTATAGACAGTAGAGAATTTTGTTGCTTCAAACACTTCAACTTGATGTTGCTCATGGGCATCTGATGGCACAACTAATTCTGTCACTTTTCTTGGGAGAGCAATTTCACTTGTGAATGCAAACAGTACAGACAAGCAATACCTAGTGATAAAATCATTTTTGGAAACAATTGTTTCCTCACATGATTGCTCCGTATCCAAACTGATACCCTCATGAAAAACCCAAATAAAACAAAATTGCTTCTATCCTATTTCCCGTCACAATTAAATTTGACCAGTGAGGGTCTGTCTTTTGTAATGTGCCAGCTTCTTGTCGATGCTTCCCATTCCCTTCTATCAAAACAGTTAGAATAAACATGCCGAAGTTAATAAAATGCAATTGTCCCTGAATGTTTAGAAGTGGCTGCATTACAGATATTGCTGCTGCTCCCTCTCGAGGGCAGCACATAGTTTGCTGTATGTGTGTCAAAACAAAACGTATCTGGAGGCCATGCAGGCTGGTGAGAATTAATTCTCTGAAACGGTGTTCCACATTACAGAGTGATGACTTTATTTGGACCAAATAAACTGCTATGTGGAAGGAAAATTGAACAACTTTTTTGTATGTTATGCCTTCTCATAGTTTTTTTTTTTTTTTTGTGAACTAACTTTGACAACAGATTTAACTCTCATCATTTAAAGATGTTTATAAAAGCTTGAAATGAATAACCATAAAGCTTTGCTGTAACTTCTCTCTTTTTTCTTTTTTTTTTTTATTAAACACAGATTCTTTTTTTCCCAACCTGGAAAAAAAAAGCTTAGATGGTGATGTGCTTCCTACTACTAGGCATTTTAAGACCACTGACAAATTTAGAAGGTAGTGAAAGAGGAATTGATTTTCCATCATTCTAAAACAAGCATTCCACTTTTTTGTGATCTACCATGTCAAAAATGATGATATAACATAAATACCTCACCCATATTTCACACTATGTATCATTTTATGTGGTGTCATTTTAGTGTTCAAATTGCATAGTAGTCACATTTTGCTACCAAAGACAGGCTTACAGTGGATTTGGACCAAGGTCCCGGTACAAAGAAGAACTAAGTTTCACATTGAAAGTTTGCCAGTAACTTTCCCTTTCAAAGCCTCCAATCACCCACAGCACCTCAGGTCTCGAATTCCAATTAATGAATCCACACTTTGGGCTGCGTCGCTCATGAGAGAGTGTTGAGAGTGAAGGTGTTGGTCCTGTGTAAAGAGATGGGCCCTTTTGACCCCTCTGATCTATATATGTGACAGAATAATGCTTCACCTCCGGGGACGGCCAAATGTAAATGAAGACAGTAAGCACTTTTTTTTTTTCCTACAACCACCCCCCCTCTTCTTCCTCATTCTGTTTCATCCATCATCTCATCATCAGGGCAGAGACAGAGCAGAGCACCTTGTTAAACTGCAGCAGCAGTAGAGTCACAACACTGTTTAACAGCTCAGTCAACTACTTACAAAATGTTTACAAAATACAATCATATCCTTTTGTTAAAGTTTTATTAAATGCTGACTGCATGAGCTCAAAATGAAAATCACCCTACTGTCTTTTATATTGTGTCGTATGGTTTGGTCATTGTCTGTCAGTGTCGTTTTGTATTTGATTTGTTGTTTTTTTTTCCATCAATCACAGATGATAAACTGAAGCATACTGAAGCTGATTTACATTCAAGCAAGTTTTTCTAACAGGCTCCTCACCAAAATCTTGTTTTAGTGTGCTTTCTTGGCCTTCTTCTTTCTTCTGTTAAGCCTCATAAGTGCACTTTACTGTGAATGTTTAAATGTTCATCCATGGTGTTGACTGCTCATTTAGCTTGTGATGTATCTTCTAGCATTTAAAATCATCACATAGACATGTGAACAAGGTAAAAAAAAAAAAAAAAACAACAACTTGATTGTCACTGGAGGGGATGAGAAGAATTAAAACCCAAACCTCTACTGCAGTGAATCATGTATTTGATGACTAAACACTGAAACGTCTCCATACAATCATCATTTTGTAGTTCAGTGCACTAAGTGTTGGGCTGATGTTACTTTTTTTCACATCTACAATGTGATGGTCCACTTGCTTCCATATGACATAGATTTTGTCATCTCTAGTGCACACAATATTTCACTGTTTCCTAAAAAGTGCATTTTCATTGTGGTTTAGAGGCTTTAATTTAACATCGTGCTTAAATTTGTGGAGCACTAATATGGAAAATAATTTACAAAAGCTTGTTCTCGGCATTAGATGCAGAAAAATAAATGTTTTTTTTTATGTTTTAGCAGGTTTTTGGGGAAATATTTTAATATTGCAACACTGGGAGCAGATTTTTTTTGTATTTGTGCTGATGTGCTACAGAACTAAGAATTTATTTGCAGAGTTGATTGCTTCTGTAGGCCCATGACAGCATGTGTAATTAGTAATAATTGCAAAACAGTCATATTTTTTTATGAGGGGTCTTTTATTAATTGCAAACAAGAGGGGATGAAATTCAATTCAATCCATGCAGACCTCTTGTTTGCACATGTCTGTGTGCAGCCCAAAATAATTATTATCGTGTCCTGTTTGCTACCACAGATTTGCTGAAAGTTGCATCAGTGAAATGGATGTGTCTTATTACTTTGGGTTACCTTTAAATAATATTTCTCTATATATTTGTATATCATGACTCATGCTCATGATGATATTTTATTCACTGTCTCTACTGAAGGAATTAGGTTTTGAAAAGAAACAGACCCTGGGCAAGAATACTGTTGAGAATAGCAAATTTACAGCATCCCAAAATCCTTAACAATGCCTTGTTGCTGGTGTAGGAAACTGTAGAATAACATTTCCACTGTTCTTGCTGTAGCCACATCTTTTAAGAGCTATGCAAATGTTTCATTCTCCTGATCTCGTAATTAACTCATCACTCCCTCCTGTCATTTAACCGCACAAATACAGCACTGTTTCGGGAGCAGTTTTCCATTTTTCATACCTGAGAGTTTCATGCTAATGCAGGGGCTGGCTTCTTGTATGATCTGAAGTGTGATCAAATGCAAAGTAACCCCAGTGACTATGTAAATGAGTTCATTAATTAGAGAGAGACTGCGTTGTGCTCAGCTTCTCATGGTCATAGGGTAGGAGACGGGGAGATAGGTGTTGCGCTTAGGGAAGAGAGGAAATCAATATCTTGCCATTTCAGGTCTCTTTGGGCTTTTTTTAGTAACTCGTTGCACAGGTGTTAATCACTGAGTCAATTGTTTCATTAATCAAGTGAGGAGTCCCAGAACGTGAAGACGGGTCTCACAGCTCTCTCTCTTTCCCCCCTCTCTCTTCTCCGTCTGTCCTGTCCTCCTCCTGACAAGCAGATAACTATCCCTCAAAGAGAGAGGAGATAGAGGTGACTGTGCTACAGCGGAGCCAAATCTCGCTGGGAGGCTGTCAGGCTCAGTTCCAATACCGAAACGTCGAGTGTCCTGATCATCGTGTTTCCTCGGCTGGATGTGTGGTGCTGACAGGACCAGTTGTGTTCTGACAGTTTCTGTCACTGCCTCAGTCTGGTGAAATCTTACGTAACAGAGCAGATGAGCAGGCAAAGGTTGCGTGTGACATTGCATTAGATATTCTGGGTAATTTTTTATTTCTTTTTTGTCCTTTATTGAAAATCTTAAAAAGTCTGGGAGAAATGGCTCCCGTTTATCTGCTGTATTAATCAGTCGGGGTAGATTGCAAAGCCCAAGTGCCTTCCTCATTGTGCGCCTTCAGAAACATTCAGCTGGTTCACTAGCCTGTAATTAGTTCGCTAAATTGAAGCCGGTTGTTCGTTAAGTAATTCAATTATAGTTATAAATACATCATGGATAGATTGTTTAAAGCATACATACATTTAGCTGTCGGTCAGAAGGTTAGATGTGGTGACCTGAGGTATTTACATTTTACTGCTGAGATTGTTTTAAGAATGACAAAAATACTCTGATTAAAAATTAACTGTCTAATATGAAATGTCCTCAGAAAGCTAAACTACATTGATTAGCATTCCTAACATAATATCTACTTCTTTGTCCTCATTGAAAAGTGCAGAATCTACAAGTATGCAGATATTGTTTACTTCCAAAGTGTAGCTAGTGCACAAAGTATTCTACTATTTTCCTAAAAAAATTGCATTTTCATTGTATGTGGTATAAAGGCTTTGTAGAGCACAAATATGGGAAAAAAATTAGGCAAAAAATGTTTTCACATATTGTTATAGGAGGCATCAGGTGCAGAAAAATAAATGTGTTTTTCCTGTTTTGTGTTTTATTGTTTTAGTAGGTTTTGGGGGAGACATTTTAATACTGCAACAAGGGGAATTTCTGTATTTCTACTGATATTGTCCAAACAAATCTACAGAACTAAGAGTTCATTTGCAGAGTTGATTGCTTATGTAGGCCCCTGACAGTATATGTAATAATCGCAAAACAGTTATATTTTTTATTAGTAGTCATTTACTGACTGTAAACAAGAGGGAACAAAATTGTACTTTAAAAGATTTACTGACTTCCATCTTAGTCCCAGTGTTGAGTCCCACCTGGGACCACGACTGGCTTCCAAACTCCTCTTATGCACGAGTCCTAAACTCAAATTTAAAGCAAGCGCACAGAAACTTTTCCTTTTGGCAAATGATTGTGAAAACATCCTTGGAGTGTCAAACTCGGCACATACATTGTCCTGCACGGCGGAGGTCAAACATCAAAGTCAATTAACAACAAGTAATCACATTTTTCAGTGGAACAGGACTGCCTGATTTGAATGAGTGTGTATTTTGCAACACGATAGTGACCCAACATGATGCAATCCCTTTGGTATCTGTGAAAGCAGGTTTTTAAAATGTTTTTTTGAATTACAATGCATGCATTTGTAAGGACACCTTGGTCATAGATCTTATGTCAGCGCTTAATCACTGAACAGTGACAAATGGGCTCCTTGTCATTGACCTGCAGGTGGGTAATTCCCTTTGCATTAACCCAAAAGAACTGGTCAGCGAATGGGCTGATGCTACACTTTGAGTTAAACCCTGTATTTACTGTGATCCACCACATTGTGTGCGACAGTGTACAGTGGGGGAAAATGCACTTCATCTCTTTAACAACTTATTTATATATGAAGCCGAGCTTCTGCAGCAGATGCGGAGGGATCATATTTTACACTTCAAAGCTCATTGTTTTTCCTTGGGAAAAAAATAATGAGAAAAGGGTCATGCCTTCATAATAGATTCTGGCACGTACAGTGAGTATACCAGGTTGCACCTCAAAATAGAATACACACCCAAATATTTTTTTAAAAAAAACAGTGTGGGTTAGAGGAGGATTTTATTAATAGTGCTCATATTCATATGTATTTCGGTTTAGCAGCAATTTTTATGTTCTCCTTCACAGAACATGCACTTCACCACATTAACAGAAACCTGCAGTCTGTGAAAGGAGAATTTCAAGGAATTACAGGATCATCTCCTCTGCAGACGCTCGATGTGTCCTTGAGGTATCCTTGAGAGAGAATGAACTCCTACCAGCTCAAAAAGAACTGAACCTCCTCTCCGAACCCCTTGTGTAAAATATGTGCATTCTGCATGCATGTAGAGTATAAAAGCATAGATAAAAAAAATAAATAAATAAATAAAAACTGTCATAGCAAGGTTGTAATATGATTAGGAAGCGCTGTATTCCAAAAAGGACTATCAGTGTAAAAATAAATGAGCAGTGCGATACTGTCTCTTAACCCTTCTGGCGTGTTCTGTACTTGACGATTTTAATCAGCCATAAGGAAGGGCTCTACACAGAGTCCGAAAATCCCCAAGCAAAGGCACACAGTTATTAACATTCTCACTGGGACAGAGATAAGAGATGAGCGAGCCAGAGTGCATGTGAGAGACAAATAAAGGTGAGATGCGAGATTTCCCCTCGCTGAGATAATCATGTGAACGGATGAGGCCAGCTTGGACCCTTCTCTGAGGCTCACCAGCAAAACAGAGCTGACAAATACGGTGACTGGGAGATGAGGAAGGCGATTATGAGCATGGCGGCGGGGAAAGGCCTTGGTGTGGTGAAATCTCTTAATGTTCTTGGATGGAGACAGCGAGTCACGCTAGGGAAGCCCATGCATGTGTGCGCGCGCAGCTAACAAGCCTAGCCGAGTGTCACCTCTGCCTTATCGGTCTGCCACTCATCTTTGGATCATGCGTGTGTGTGTTGCGTGTGCACGTATAGTATATCTGCACATAAGTGTGCATTTATATGACTGTTTGAACCGACTCTTCTCTGAAACACCCACCTTTTCGCATAAAAGGTGTTTAGAAAAGATGAGGCGTGAGTTGCCTTTGAATTAAACCGGCAGGGATGGCTCCTGTTAGCAGTGTTGTTGTTTGCAATCCAGTTTAATTTAGGAGAGGAGACGTTCTGCTGGTAAGTTTACGTTACTGTAGGCTTGACAGACTGAATTCCAGAGAGGCTAATGCTGGGAAGATTCAGTTGAAACAAACAGGAAAAGATTTTGACAGGGCTCTTTAAGTGGAAACGGAACAAATGTGGGCATCGTTTCATTTTCATTCCCAATGACTTTGTGCTGAATACGAGTTTCGCTCTAATGACTGCTGAGCCTCAAATCCCGCCAAGATTGTCACATCGGATTTCAGCGGTCCCGGCATGGAAGTTGGTTCTGGGAAAAACATGAAGACACATAAAGGAGAAAGAGGACAAAATGAAGCAGGAAGTAGTAATGCTGGAATAATACCTGACACGTATGAGCAGGGGGAAAAAAGAAAAAGAAGAAGGAATTTTCTCTATCGAGATTCTCATCCTTAAAGCTGGATCAGTGTGCCATGGTTCATAGGTCATTTAGTAACGTTAAATTACAATGCTAATTTGAATCAAAGTGACAGTGAATGGAGTGTGTCCAAAAGCAGATTACCTGTGCTGCATATCAATGAGGACAGAAGGGAAGCTTCAGTCTTGTGGCAGTTTATGCCAATGTGTGCTTACATGCCCTAATTTCCCTCACTTGATTGTACAGCTTTGTTTACTGTACAATAACACATCATTTCACATCCATTCGCTGCATTTTACAGAGCAAAATGACAAATGTCTAGAAGGTTAATCTTGATGAAGGGGAAATGCAGGAAAGAAAAAAAAAAAAAAGCTCCAAAATGAAGCTCCAGATGACGCAGCTGCAATAGATATGATTCACTTTCAGTGGTTTTATCGCTCAGTACATTTCTGTGCCTGCAGTTTTTTAGTTATTTCACATCTCTCTCTGTGTCCCTCTTCACTTGTTTGAGATGGATTAATAAAATGAAATGTTGTGCTGTTCCGGCACTCTGCCATCTTTCTGCAGAACTGGCAGAATGTAAAAGCTCCCCTTTCATTAAGAGTGCAAATGGTTTCTTTGACAGCCAGTGTCAAAAACATGCAAGAGGTCTATTAATAAGCGATTGGAGAAGCACACTGGAGGGGTAACCTCAGCAAGGATTTAACCTTAATGGTCATCTCTTTCATGAATTTTTCAATTCCTCATTAAGGTTTTATCCATTAAATATGCGTTTGTTTCAGCTCTACGCTGTCAAACAAATGACAGATATGTAGAGGTAATGAAGCTGCTGCATATCCATAGACCACATTTGCAAAGAAAGCTAGAGGCAGATGGGTAATTTGATAAACGCAGCCTCAGGCAAAACTAGGAGCCATTTGTTGTTGCCTGAAGCCATAGAACTAGATAAAAAAATATCTTTATACTCAGTGCAAATCAGTAGTGTTAGGAAACCCTTGGGGAGACTGAATGAAATCCTCATTTTTTTCACCGTGTAAAGGAGCAAAGGATTAAAGTATAAGCACAGCACAAGAAATGGTGTCGATATGTAATGCTCGATATTGTGCTTGGCAAAGTTTCGCACCATATGAGGAAGAAAAGTGTCTCCCAAGGGTATAAATTGAGTGACCTTATTTTTCCCCTTTATGTCCCAGCCTAAATGTTGTCTCTCCTGTACACCGAGTATTGTTATGTAAATGAGATGCATATTTGGCTCAGCCTGCTCTGCTGAAGTGGAAAGGTAAATATTTGCATTATGCTTGCAGGCTGTAGTGCTCGCCACATTGCATTATTCCATTAACCCACGTCTTCATGCACAACAACACTGTATCTGCGCTAATCAGTCTGTAGCTCGATGCATACCAAAGCCTGGACCACTTACAAGTCATATCTGTGTGCTGGTCAAACTACTCATGTTATTCCAAACTTATTCATGAGAAGTACAATTTACTCTTGTCTTGTTGTTTACTCTCTATTATTCTGCTTCATGTTTTTCTGTTCCAATAGTTTAATTATCCTCAGATGTATTGTTCCATGGAAAATGCTTTAGGTCAATTGGACGTAATGGATGAGCTCAATGCTCCCGCATTGTCCCTGTTTGAGCCTCTATTGATTTGATTTCATTGAACGGCAAGGTGTAATTTCACTCATCCATGCCTTCCGCATCATTGTGTCATTGACATTGCGCTGTTTTGTTTGCAGGGTGGACAGTCAACCCCTTCCTTGATCTATGTTTCAATAAAATCTTCAAGTGTTCACAACAGAAACACTTTGTTTATTGATGCCCTGTAATAGCAGGAGTGTGTATCTCAAATAAGACCAGAAACTTGGACAAACACATCAACATATAGATCTATATCTATCTTCTCTATTTTGATTGTCAAAAGCCATCCAATACTACAGATAGATGAGGTAATAATGCATGCAATATTACACGCCCTACTTCATAATAAAGATAATATTAAACACACTGTGTTAATACGACATCTTTCAACACAAAGTTGCAAAACATTCTTAAAGCTGATTCCTCTAGTCTTGGATGATAAAATGTTACCACTATGTAGCAGCGATAGACGCTTTGTAAAAAGCAATTAGAAAATTGTTCAGTAGACTGTTTGATAGTTTCTACTGAAATACAGTAGATGCAAACCTCCATTAAAGCACAGAATAAACACGCAAAGTTCCGTTGCATGAACGAATCTCAAGCACACTCCGTCCCTGGCTAAAAGAGCCTGAGGGCCAATTCATGCTTTCCGCAGTTATGGTCATACTGCAATAGGTCCATGCCGGTCTGTGCATACAGTCACATTTCCCTTCATACTGAACATAGAAAAACACACTGGATGTACAGAATGTAGCAGCTAATTACGGATTGGACGATAGCTTCCTGTCAGTGAACATTTCTAAGGTGTGCTGAGCACAGTGGGTGGAAATCACACAGGATTTCTGGAGAATTTAGAATTTTTGACTGTGTTTGGAATCCATCGATTAGCAAGTATAAATCAGAGCACCTCCAAAGTCAGGCAGTGAATGCTTTAAATATAACGGTTTTAATGATTAATTATAAACGTGTAGATGATGAAGAGTCTCCCCATACAGTCTTCCCTCTGGACAAGCATTTGTTTTGAGCACCATTTGTTATCCTTGCACATGTGTAGTTGGTTTGCAGTATGACCAGTCCATACAGTCACAAATTTTGTGGCTGCATGCGAACATCTGCTGGGGCATTCATGTGGCCCCTCACAGACTTTGGTGGATTTCGATGTTGATATCACGTGTGTCTTTGCAGACCATTGCTGCTGTGCAGATGCAGAAAGCATGAATTGCCCTGAACATATTGCTGCTGATAATACAGCCCCTGTGCAATCAATCACTGTCCTCGTGGCTACTGTGTAGTCTAGGTATACTGTCTTACTACTTCTGTGCACCATCCTGGCTTCTCCTCACCTCTTCTGCACCCACCTCCTCTAGTGGAGGCTGCTTTAAGGTCTAAAAACACCAACAACACTGTTTCACTCACCAACTCCACTTAAGTGAAACAATCCCGGTGGCCTATTCAGGGTGCTAATGGACTTGATGTTGGAGTGCATGTGGAGTCTGGTGTGGTCCCCCATCCAGTGTTTGCCCTGTCCAGGCCACTCCATTGGAAACTTATCTTAAAAAAACTTAGAGCCTATCCCAGCTGACTCAGAGTCAAGGCAGGGGACCTGGCCATCACAGGGCTACACTTAGAGACAAACAACCAAGCACACTCACATTCACAATTTAGAATCACCAATTAACCTCAACATGTTTTTGGACATTGTGGGAAGCCAGTGCACAGGGAAAACATGCAAACTCCATGCAAAAAGATCCTGGGTGTCCTCACCGGGACGCGAACCGACTTCCTTCTTGCTACGAGGCAATGGTGCTAACCACCAAGTCACCTTGCAGCCCTAACTCAAAATGGAAGACGCTAAACAGCACATTGGCTCTCTCGGTGGAAAATTTGAGTAAAAAGAAAGAAAAAACAAGATGGAACAGTCGACCGACATACAGTAATATGCACACTCTGCAGGACAGACTTTTTTTTTTCACTGAAGCACTTCCAGCTTAAAGTACCACATTAACGTGAAGCATGCGTTAGTCGGGGATTCTGCTAGCACTTCGGCTAATGCATCACCTAGCTTGTGACAAACCACCCTCACTTTAAAGGTGTTTAATAAACATATTAAGTGCATATATATTCACTTCTTTCTTGAGTTTGTGTCCTCATGCAGAATGAAACACAATTATTATAGATTAAAAATGAATTATACTTAATCGTGATTAATTGAAATTTATCCACAGCAACGCTGTTTTTAATCTGATTAAAAACTGTAATTGTTTGACAGTGCAAGTTTAAATTTATTTGTTGTGTTAACATTAAAATTATTACTTGTGCACCTTGATACTTGAAAGTGCTTCAATTTAAATGAATGCGGTCAAACTTAAATTAAACCTTTTTTTCATCTGGTCTTTATTAAAATTGGTCGTTAATAATAACAATAATTATCGATGTCCTCTGAAATGAGACATTTTATCTTGATACATTTTTTTGACCAGACCTTAAGTCCACTGCCATTAAAAGGACTTCTTCCAATTACACAGGAGGGGAGGAAAAATGCACAAAACAACCCAGATAAGATAGAATGAATTAAACAACACACAAGTAAAACACATACAATAATCACAGATGATGTACAACAAAACAATTTTAAAAGATTCAGGGTTTTTTTTGTTTGTTTTTAAATCCCAGACTCTGCAAACGTCAGATCCCAGAGTGGGCATTCCAAGGCCCACAGCAAGAGCTTGCTCTTCTTTGGTCTTGAACCAGGTTTTAGGAACAGACAGAACAGCTCTGCCCAAGGATCCAAGGTTTTGCTCTGTTTAGTCAGATGCAGTAATTCAGCAACACAACTAACCCAGCCATCAGGTGCTTTGAAAGTGATAGGTGAAATCTTAAAATCAACTAAATCTCACTGCTTTGTCTTGAGGTATTATGTGATCAATGAGTAATAGGCCTCGGCTTTATATTGAAAGCTCTACTACAAAATCATATCAGCAAGGTCACGATTAAGTGTTATTACTATTTATTTTTTTTATTTTATTTTATTTTATCTTTATCTTCCAGCCTCCAACTGATATTTGAGAAACAACATAGCAATAAATATTGCACACTGACGATCTCTGGCACCATCAGACTGAGACACATTTAACTTCGATTCAGTCAGTTACGTACAAATTACTGTTTTTTTTATGCCTGAGAAGACCTTATACATCAATTGCAGGACTGTGCGTTTGGAATACAGAGATCGAGAAAAAAGTCAATGCTTAGCTGGCACCTCATCAAAACAAACCAGAAACATAAATCGCAAGTTCATTTCGCACTCTGTTACTTGAAACACTTAAGTACCCAGCTAAATAAATAAATATTGTGAAGAATGGCACTACTTTGGTGAATAACATCTCACAGTGCCTAGAACCAGAAGGCATCATACAGAGAGAAGCTGCAGGGAAAACTGAGTTGCACTTGGCAAAAACATGCTTGCTGAAGTGGCTGGTTTGCCTTTACTCACTGTAGCAGTGTGAGACTTCTGTTTGGCACCGCCGTCTTCTGAATGCAAGCCAAGGCCTCCTGCCTGCTACCAAGGTGCAACAAGGTTGCAGCTGCACAGCACTTTAAAGAGAATATTTAAATGCCTGCTGATAAATTGGGCCCTGTGGTGTGCTGTGTCTGTTTGTTCACTTCATGTGTTTTGGTGTCCTTGTCAAATGATGCGGCGGTCTGCGCAGTCAGCGAGTTTGCCGAGTGTACTCTGATCTCTCTGTGTTGAAACATCTACTTGTCTGTGGGTTTTGTCCAACTGTCCCTGTCAAAGATTGCTAAATTTATCCCAACTATGTTCTGTATATGAATTGGATTGACCTGAAGGCTTAATCAGCCTGCAGTGAGGGCAGAAGATAATGGTCATATTGATAGCAATTGTTTTCCCAGCTTGATAGACCAATTAATCTCTATATGAGGATTGTGGAGTCGAAGCTTTGCAATTTCCCCGCCACGTACGGTGCTGAACATAGATTAAAGTATCACCTGAGACCAGAGACAAGTGAAACACCCAAGCTGCAGCAAAGCTCTCACTTTTCTTCATACACACAAACGCAGTTGGGGTTACATCTAGAATGAATAATGTAGTAATCCACTTAAAATTCCCTAGGATTACTTGCTGTTGAAATAGACTGCCCCCATCGATGCTTGCCCAACCCAGTGAACCCAGTGTACCTTAGAGGAGATATCATCTATACATGCTCGAGTAGAATATGCCATTTCCTTGCATGTTTCTGTGTTTGCAGAATCAGATTTGAGATATTTTCCTTGTGCATGTTTTGTGTTGCATTTTAAGTATACCACCATATAGTAAGAAACTCCACCATTAGCATAATGCCAAAGTTTTGCCCCAGTACAACTCACAGCAGTAAATAATGCTAAATAATTAATGCCAAACATATTAGTTGGACTATAGCCTGGCCTCATTTCACTCCTTCTCGGGCTCTTTTCATTTATGCAGTGGACTAATTTGTGAGGGAGCAGTTAAAGCATTTCTCCATCCCCTCAAGTACAATATCCCATAGTCAAGGCTGCTCCCCCTATACTGTAATCAAAGGAAAATGTGCAGCATGAGCACATTCACTTAGGGCTTGCTAATCTTCAGCTCTGACTGTTTTCTGAGCAGGAAACTACTGGAGAGGCCAGAGGGAGGAGGGACATGCACCACTGGTGTTTCTTACACAGGGAGGTGAAGTAGATGGCAAGTTGAGGGAAATGGTCGAGTCAGTTTTCATGGTAGAGGTCTGAACTTTCTGCAGGCTTTCACCCCAACCTCAGTTTGTTGGTGACCCCATTAAATACAAAAGAAGAAATGGCTGGAGCATGATTCTGCACGGGAATACTCTTTGAGTCTTAATTGAAATGATGCCCTGGGCAAGAGGTAAAGTTTAAAGAGATTCTGAGGTTACTGAAGAATTCCCTCAGCTGTGACGTTGGAGCACTTTAACCCTATTTTGCAATCTGAAGGGACAAATCCATGAAAGAGGTCTTACAGGATTAAGTTTGGAGAAGTAAAATATTTTAATAACACTCCCGATTAGATAAAACAATATAGTTTAAAAGCAGACAACCATTTTATCCAAAAGTAACAGAAGGTTTGAGCTTGTGTTTCTTTACATTTGCAGTAGCATAAGAGTGACTCATCCAGAGTGCTGCGTGATCTATCTCCAAATTGATAGTTATCACATAGAGGATTAAAATCAGAAGCTGTCTTCTGTCCAAGCAGCACAATCTTAAAGCCTTGATGAGAATTCCCTACAGCACACAGATTTGAGCTGCACGATACACCGCTGATCGCCACAACGTGATTGCATCAAATAGAAGCTGCACTTTTCCTTATTCTCTCTTACAGTCAGTGTGTGATACTGAGGTCTTGAATAAATGTCGCATTAGTGTAAGATTGGAAGGAATCCAGGAAGTATTCTGGAGATTTGAGTAAATGATCCCAGACAGTGAAATGTCATCCTGACATAAAGCTGCCAGATTGAAATGTGCAAATAATGATGAATGTGGATAAGATCAGGTAAAAAAAATCTCAAAATGATACAGCTTTAACTCTGTCTGAAAACTTTAAAGGTGCAATATGCAAGATTGTGGATCCGAATATGGCTGCAAACAACTATCTGTAATGTAAAGGTATAGTGGAGTGATGGTGTCCTTAGCAAGAGAATCACACCAGCTTTGTGTGTGTGGTAATCTCAGCATCTCTGTTCTATGTTTTAGTTACCAGTTCAGCTGCATGTGCATGTTAGTGCGTGGGAGTCCCTCCCTTTGAAACTGTTGCACCCTCCCCGTGATGGAGCAACATTACAGTTCACTTACTGTCATGTTTGTGTCAACCTGACAAACATAAATCTGATATTCACTCTCCTTTTATGTCAGTTTTGGTTTTCTACTCAGGAGGGAAATTACCTGTTCAGCTCCTAAGTCAGATAGTCTCGCACTTCATCGGCCATTTTGGCGGCTGTCATGTACAGTGGGTTTATCTGAGCTGTTCACTGAAAGAGCCTCTTTTCAACCCTCATGTGGCTGAAAATAATGCTAATCAGAGCAGTGGGAGAGATAACGGGAGCAGGCTCTGAACTCAAAATGATGAGTTGTTGTATTGCATTTTTGTAACACGGCAATTGTGAAGCTTTTGTGTTTTCATTTACAGCACTCAAGTTGATTTTTTTTTTTTGAGAGATAAAGCTGATAAAGCTAAGCTGATAAATAATAGTTCAATTAAATGTACATCCTTGTTGAGTTCTTGACCTGAGACCGAATGTATCTCGCATGTCGTCTGTCATCACCCTCCCACTCTCCAAGTCTTCCTCACTAGCACTCTAAAACCTATCTATCAGAGACTGACAAGTCTTTAAACCGAAATAAATAAACAAATAACTGGAGAACGGCTTTCTGTATTTGCTCCTGTAAACATCTTTAAGGGCGCACGAAGGCGTTATTTTGTCCTGCTCTGTAAGCATATAGCAAGGCTTGCACTTTCTTTGGAAAGCTGATAAATATAAAATATCGTCCTACTACCTGAAAGCGCCCGGGTTGCTTTGCATGGCTGCACTTTGTATCTCTGCTCGGGACTGAAAGGATGTGTAGCATCGAGTGAGACCAAGAGCAGCCCTGCTTATCTACATGGAAGAAAAGCAGAAAGCAAATTCAAGATTTATGTTGTGGCCAGCCATAATGCTGTTTGAACCTCTCAGTCCTTTTTAAATGAAATTGAAGAGAAGTGAAAATGTTGCAGCTAGCGTGTTGATGCTGTACAGTTGTGCCAAATGCTGTCAGACATAGTCTCTACTTAGATTTGCCTACGTGTGCCAAGACCCAGAGCTTTGCCAGGACATACTGTCACCCAGAACTAATCTAGCACAGACAGGCATGGACAGGCCACAGTTTTCACTAATTTACTCACATCCAGTGTGAGCCTTACTGCTGCTTTTTGTAGCTGACTCACTGTGAATCTAAGCAATATTTCAAATGAGGAAAACATTCAGTCAGGGCTGTTTTTCACAGATGTTATGTCTGTAAATAACAGCGTGGAATGGGGGTGTGTCATTTCATCTGAAAACTGTTTTTAATTTCCATATTTACAGCTCTGTTCATTAGCAACATCAAAAGAAAAGATGCATACAACATATCAGGATGATGTGCTGTCCAAATATGACAACACTAAGTCACAACAAATCTCCCCTCTCCATGGCATAACAATAAACCTCTACTGTAACCATCAGGGTTTTGCACAAACCTAAACCCCTCACCAAGAGCATCAGTCTGTCATGTACTGTCTAAAACCAATGAGTGCCATGTCTATAACCCTGGCCAAAAGGCTCAGCTGGGCTTTGTGCTGGGAAATGGGCTGCTGGACCCTGCCAAAAAGCCCTCAAAGTCATTTCTCCAAACTGTAGTCTTGGGGATTCTTGTTAATCCACCGTACCCATCATCTATAAATAAGTGGCACACTTGTGGCAAGAGCAGTTTAGAAAGAGTGGTCCGAGGCCGGACACTTACAAGGCCTATCATTCTTCATTTCCAGTCCACCGAGCAAAGCAAATTGGAGGAGGCCAGCAGGAACAGGTAAAGGAGACGGGAAGTCTGTATGTCAGGTGTCGTTAAAAAGGCTTTCCTCAACATTTTAGAATTCATCACTCTTTGTGGCAAATGACTGCAGTTCACAGCAGAGAGTCAATCAAGTAAATCAGCTGCAATCTGAGCGTGCATATTAGAATAAGCGGAATGTGTCACAAAGTTTTCACCATCTGCTCTGCCTTTAGTGTTCATAACTTTCATTTATTTGGCCGGGTATTTAAACCAAACTTCATTCAGAATAAGTCTTTTTTCTCTCTTAACTTCAAGATGCCAGAGGCTGTTTCACTCCCCAGTCAAAGTCTGCACTGAGCAGTAATACACCACAGCTATGATAGGGAATGAGTTGTTTGTTTCACGTCACTGCCTTGCCAGATATTTGTTTTATAAATTGCCAAGGGGTAAGGCGATTATACAACCTAATTCTCATTGTGGCATTAATTGCCAAGTAGTTAATTAAAATGCACAGTGATTGGAGTGTACACTGTCCCCCAGGATGTAATAAAGCTGATATTATAAACACTTGATTGTGAGACTGATACCATAATATGCACCATCTCATCCATCAGGATTAATGAGGTCTTGAAATTATACTTCCTGTCACCTTTCGTTACGTGGTGTCATTTCTGAAACCCACTTTCATTTCCTAGCTCTAATTACCCATTAAAGGACTAACCTCCTTAAACCAAGAAGGATAGACCATGTTTAGCAATGTAATACTAGTTATTAGGTTTTTATTTCTACAGGCAATGAGGTTAAATAGGCAGGATTAACAGACTGATTTATAATATTAGACTACTAAATTGAAACAGGAGAACGTGATGAAGCAATGGGTAGTATTCTTTGTATAGGACTGTTTTTGTCTCATGTCTGACATTTGTGTTTATGTCATTAAATACATAGTCATAGTTGGGACATCATAATAAGATATATTTTGGTGCTATATCCTCCAAATGTGCAGCAGACAAAGATTTCTGATCAAATATAGACAGATGCACATTGCATTGAATTAGTTTTTATCCCCTAAGTGGTCATGAAAGTAATTTTCTATCTCTAAAACATAAGCCAGATGTTAATTTCTGCATTCGCTTAGATCTTTTTATTAGATACCACATGTTTCGCATCCAACATAATGGCTTAAATACTTTTTTTTATGACTGTGAAGCAGCTCTGACCAGCTGGCATGCTCTCTGCCCCTTTGAGCACCGCAACACTATTTAGTCTGCTGACAATTGTTTCATGTCTGTCACATTAGCAAAGACTCTGCAGACAGTATTCAGTAGCTGTAAAACAGATGTGCTCCGAATGTTAACTCATCACATATGGGTGTGCTTGTTATCCGAGTATGCAGAAAGGAGGATTATGATAATTCAGAAAAGAATGTTGTTACTATGAATCCTGCTGGTGAAGTGAATCTTCAGTAACTGTCTGTGTTGCGTGCCAGTCATCTATCTCTTTGAGACAGCACAGATTTTTTTTTTTTTGCTTTCAGACCCTTATCCCTATTCCTCCAATTTGTTTTGTCGAGATCAAGGAAACACACACAATAATGCCTTCATTTACAGCTGAAGATAAGAAAAACAAGAGTAAGGGGGCAGAAGTAAACTTAGATGTAAAAGGATGAATGTCAAATAAAAAATTTTACAGCTAGAAAGATCTATATTTTTGTAGTAATATTGCGTCAAATGTCTGCACATATTGGGCCAAGGGCTGCTCGATAGAGGGATGTTATGGAGACCAAAGCAGAGTTCAGAAAGGAAAATGAATATTAGGTGCACATTATTAGGAGGGCCAGACATATGACACCACATGAATCCCGATCAGTGGCACTTGTCTAAACAGGAAATTGTAGGTAGTGTGTCCACTGACTGTCTATAAATGTGGATGAACTATCTGCGATGTCAGCCATAGGTTTTGAAGCTTAGAGTGATGACTCTGGCTGCCAACATCTTGCCAGTACCTGACTCTGCCTAACTCTTATCCAAAAATGAGCAAAGACTTAGTGTGAGTAGAGCTGAGGCAGTCCATGCAAACATCTCTGGGTCATCGAATGTCCTCTGACAGTACTGACCTGTCACTCAAAGCCCTTAATCATGCATTTCTTTAAGGCTTAATACAATTAAAAAGGTAAGTTATATAGAAACTCAACGCCGCACAGTTGTCATGACTGCTGAAATTAGCTATAGATACCAAAACCAGGCTTTTTGTAGCAATCTGTAAACATGTTTATTTATACTGTGACGTTGGGCATTTTAACGTGAGGTTCTGTGGGTTTTGACTAACCTTTAAAGCCTGCCTCAAGTGGCCATTTGAGGAACTGCAGGTTTCCCATGTTGGCTTCATTTTTCAGAGGTTGCTGCTTGACTAACACATTTATCGTATTACCTTTAGAATGTGATGTCAATGTTTTGTGTTTATGGCTTATATCACAACACTTCACTGGTGAAATTAAGTTTGTATCATATTTTAAGCAGTTAGTTAGTGTAAGAAAAGATCTTAAAATCACTATGTTGTACACTGAAGGCAAATAAAAACGTCTTCCAAATAGCGGGCACTCATTCACATTATAACTGTAAAAAAATTTAATTAAATAAATAATTAATACAGGGACATTTTAAAACCATTACACACTGTGTTGCCGCCAGTTTCTCCACCAGTAGACAGAAGACTAGTTTGTAAATGGTTTTTGACATCAAGCCTTACTATCTCCTCAATAAGGTAGTACCCATGGTTGCATGAAGCATTATAATAGGAAATCCCGTCAAGCTAAGATATCTAGATGAAAATGGTGCCTGAATTTAACTAATATGGATGAATATCGGATTCCATCCAGTGCACAAAATATTTGATGGTGGAGACAAATATTTCATGAGAATAAAGTAGAATAAATGCATGGAAAAGAAAGTGGTGTAATGTTTTTCCAAGAAAATTCTAAGATTACAAATGTAAACTATTACAAAAGGCTCTCTTGAATGTTATGATCCAGATTCCAGATTCTCATAATGGTTTCTTGGATGCCACTTGACATTCACTGTGAAATAAATAGCATGATCTAAAAGGCTATCCTCATGCATTCTTCTATAATTTATGAAGGGTTCTTCAGTCCTTGACCAGGATGCATCGCCACACTTGCATCATTATTTTGATGTAAATCAAATTGCCTCTGGTTGCTGTTTTTCCCTCTTACTGGGGGATGCCATGGGTGTCAAAACAATCAGGAAAGCTTTAGAGGCAAGAAGTCCACTGCTGCCCTCCTGCTGTAAGCCTGCTAGCCCACCGTACTGAAGCCCTAACCCAACCTGACACGTGGGACTGCCCAGTTTGTCTTCCAATACCTTGAGGATCCCATTTTTCCATATAGACCTAATTATCTCTGTTTTTCTGTAAAAAAAAAAAAAAAATCAAAGGCAAAATTTTTGGTTACCTGCCACTGGCCTTGTACAGCATCTAACATTTTATATGACCTTGTGAAGCGAGTAAACGTTACTTCACTGGAAACAGTAGCGAGGTATGTGACGCAACATAACCCAGTTTTAATTCTGAGGCAATCGGTTTAACACTAATGGAAGAGTTCATCAGATTGGGAATTATGCCAATTTGTTGTCTTTCTGAAAATTATGATGGCAAGTTTGTGTGGTATATATAAGGCTACAGACAGCAGGTATTTTGCCTAGTTTAGCTGAACATAGCACAACTTAGCTTAGCATAGCATAAAAACTGCTAACAAGGAAAACAGCTGGTCTAGGTCTGTTTCACAGTGAAAGAAAAAAACTACCTCCCAGCCCTGAAAGTTCAGTAATTGCATTCATATCTCATTTGTCTTTAAAAAAAAAAAAAAAGTCAGTCATCTGTGGTTTCATGGGAGAATATTGGTGCTTGCAGAAGAAAGCAGAAAGCACATTTGCTAAAATGTTAAGCTATTGCTTTACAATACATCCCCAAGAAGAAGCCTGCTGCACTTTTGCTCAAAAATTAAGTACAGACAAACTTGATGCTGGATTATTCAAAGCTTATCCATTAGATAATTATCTAGTATTTGTTCACTACAATAAAAATGGTTTGGTGCCACTTCCGACCATTTACTGTAGCGAGGATATGTGTAATTTACTGGAAACCTCTGCATGTTCGTGAAGCTCCCCCTTGGCTCTTTAGAGTCAAATACCCATCAAGGCTCACTGTGTGCTCATGGTTTAAGCATGTCAGCAACGACTGCATGATCACTTGTGCATGCTGCTTTAATGGCACACCCTATGTCGCACTAATAGCTCATGTTCTTTGCTCTCCCTTTTCCTTTTCCTCGGGGACTTAACAAATGGACCGTTCACTGTATTGGAAAGGGATTTCCCCCTTCTAACCCCATTGCGTCTAATTCTGCACATCCATTCTTCCCGGGGTTTACTTCCTTCTGCTTTCTGCCTCATTGGTTGATCCATGGTGGTCAATCTGACAGTAAATGTTTTTATGCTCCCAACCCATAAACAATATGATATTGCGAAACGCATTATCCACAGTTTAAAATTTCACCTCCACATTGTTGCCTCAGCAACTTCCATTTGAATGTACAATGTCTGCATGAGCGCTGCTGTCAATTTCTCATCTTGCTCAACGTGACAAATAGTGTTTTTTCATGGTTTCCATCCAATTTTCTGTCTAGAAGATCAATAGAGTCACACATTTGGAGTGAAACAGCCCATGAGCTGCCGTGGATACACATCCTTGGCTTTACAGCGGTGTTGGAAATTGATTACATATACATACATGCTAAAAATATTTATGTAAAAAATAAATGGTTTTAGCTGTTGCAGCAGCTGACAGAAGCCTGTGGTCTATAATGGTCCCTCTATTGTATATCTGAAATTACTCATTACTTTATGTATGGCTTTCTGATGATGCTGTCTGTGTATAAGTTAGCACATTACACAGTCCTGGGAGTGAATCACCAGAAATGAGATTGCACAAAATGCATTTTTCCTCATTGTTGTCTGCCATGCAATTTTCCCCACCTTTATGGCGTTATGTGCTACACACGTCCCTATGTAAACGGCTGCATGCATACTTAAGTTGTCGTACTTCCACAGTGGCACAGTGAGATTAGCAGAGATGGTGTGAACCATAATGATCACTGTTTGTGTGTTCCTTTTAGTGAAATGAAAAATGGCTCTGTTCTGTTCTCTGTTTTTTTTCTTTCTTCGTCTCATTATAATACTCCACTCCATTCAATCGATGGCAGGCTATTCTATTTCCAAGTGTCATGTTTAATGAACACACGGTTCATTCATTTACAGCCTGAGATGGGAGGGAAGAAGGGATGGAACTGGGCAGTGTAACAGTGGCACGGAGAAATTCAAACGAAATGACTGAATGATGGTAGAGAAGGGGAATCAAAGAAAGAGAAATTGAGCTCAATAAGGGGGGAAGGGAGAAAGACATCGGGAGCTGCAGTGGAACAATGAGTTAAGTGCTTTGTTAGATTCTGTGTCTCCTCGTGAGGGAATAGAATAGAATAGAATAGAATAGAATAGAATAGAATAGAATAGAATAGAATAAAACTTTATTGAATTGAAATTGTTGTACTAGAAAAACAACACAACACCAACACAACATCAGCAACAACAGCAGTCACCAGATTCAAACTTTAGAGAATTTAGAGAATCGGGGCTTCTCCAAATATTCTTAGCACAGACACTTCAGGATGGAACTTGTCTTATTGTGTGTGGATGAGTTTTCACAAAAGTAATTTTGTCTTTTCTGCCCCCCCAATGCCATGCTGTTTCTAAAGCCGTCTGTATAAGCATGAAGACATATGGAGACACGGTCAGAGAACATGAGAAATGCATTTGCTGTCATGTATTGCCCATTCAACAATGAGTCGGATGTCAGCCTCGCCCATTAAACATAAAGCTGCAAATGTACACAAAGACGTGGACTCAAAAGCAAACCATGTTGCACACAGTTTGTGTCAGCTGCTGCAAATGTGATGCTTTAATTATCAAATTTTATTCACTGATTGTCGTGTCGACTCTTCAAAAGCATAAATGCCTGAGGGCATGTGGTATGCTGGTCTTTTGATTTGTCCATTCTAGCTACATTTTCTGAGGACAACAGCAATACTTTCAAGGCAAGGATGTGTATCCCTGAGCTAAAAAGAGCCAAGTCAACAATCCCCTTGGAATGCATTAGAGACTCATCAACGTTACCCTGCCTTAAAAACATCAGCTCAGCCTTTTTGTTGGCCCATCCCTTGTGGCAAACACATTCTCATTAAATAACTTCCATAACAGAGGTGCAGCTGGAGAACAGGTGATGTGGAATTTTCAATAGTCTCAAGGGATTTGTGAAGATACAAAGCGAAGTCACGAACTATCGATTCGGTTCAGGTTGAAAATGTAATCTTATGATTTAATTTCATAGATTTGAATCTGGGTGCTTCAACTCTGAACACTGAAAATGAAAAGACGAGGTTTTTTCAGCGGAATTCATAACTGATTCTAATCGAAACCACTATGCAGAACAGTGGCCTCACTGGTACCGAAGGGATGGGACTCGAGGCGCTGGTGATCTTCAAACGGCGCTGCACCATTTCACATCTACTTTTCAGCCCCATGAAATTGCCCATCAGCTTCAACCCAGGGCCATGAGGGCAAAAAGAGTGAGATTATTTTAGCTCATTGAAAGTCGTTGGTTTTGTGGCCGCGGTCATTCAACAAATTGACCCTGTGGTGTTTAATTTCCCCTGTGTCTCTCTGCACACCTCTCCTCTTTCTTGTCTTCTCTATCTCTTCACTCTTATCTCCTCTTTCTTTTTCCTCTCTGGACCTTCCTCCCCTCCCTCTTCTTCTGCCTGGTTTTCCTCACACATTATTTACCTTTAGCTTTGGATATTTTTCCTAATTCTCGAGCCAAACTGCCATATCGCAATGTTCTATGTGTGCTCAGTCAAGGAATCCAGCAGGACATAGTCAGAGAGGTTTAGAGATAAGATAGAAGTGTGAGGGGGGAAAAAAGAGAGAAAAAATCCACAGATGACCCATCCGTTGGATGCACATAGACATGAACATACAAAGACACAGTTGGCATCTGTCTTTGTTACACAGATGGAAATCCTTGGAGCAAAGGACAGGGAGATAGAGATAACAAGTCACCTGCTCTTCGCAAACCCCGTTTGTGCAATGTACCTCTTCTTCATTTATCCCGTTGTCTCCACAAATGTTTCCCATGAGCTCAGTGGAAGTTTTCCAACTATATGTAGGTTCACATGATAATCTAAAGGCTCACATTTGGGTATTTGACTGTCATATTTCTGTGTTTCCTGTGCTGCCACAAAGGGATCTCAGGCTGCTCCTGGCAACTGAAAATGCTGACATCTTGTCATAGGAGATTCACTAAATATAGTATCCACACTGGAGTTCAAATGCTAAGGTATATGTGGAGTTTTGTGAACTCATGGCATTGTAGAGCTAAGTTTTTATGACTGGGTTCCTGCAGGTGTTACCACCCAATGAAAAATTGTATTTTCTAGTTTAACTATTCAGTTAAACAAAAGGATTTAGTACATGTCGTTTTGGAGATTCACCTTTTTCTTACATCTACACAACCTTGTTTTGTTTAATGTTTAACTGCCACTTGGGGGCAGTGGAAGCAAGTTCAATGACAAATACAGTCGCAACTCGATAATCTGACCCTTGACAATCTGAAAACCTTGCTATCTGACAGGGTTTTAGAAAAAACAAATGGATCCCATAAAAAATAGCCTTAACATACCGACAGCCTTGGATTCCGACTCCGACATGACATTTTATGTCACAAATAATGAAAACACTGTATTATCTGACTTAACAATCCGATAGATTGGCTACGTTCAGACTGCAGGACTTAATGCTCAATTCAATTTTTTTTTTTTTTTTGTGAAATCCAATTTTTTGCAATTTTTTTTTTAAAATTTGCAATAGGAACCAAAAACATTTCTTGCCTCAGACTGTAAACACGCTTGTACTACTACAGAGTTGGACATTTTAACATGGGGGACTGACTCACCTTTGAGCCAGCCTCAAGTGGCCATTCAAGGAACTGCAGGGTTTTTTTTTCCCAATTTGGCTGCATTTGTCACTTGTGGCAGTTGCTTGTGCGGTATTAGTTTCTATTGCCTACAGATGGCAACAATGTACTAGAGATGGTACCAAGTCACAAAGCAGGGTTTAAGCTCATGTCATCAATACAAGTTTCAAAAAACTAAAATGAAGGAATCTTTGGTTTTATGAGGTAGGACATGCTAGAAAGGTTTTAAGATACACATGATATGTGTTGGAGAGCAACTCCAAACTGTACCTCAATGAAAATGTGATGCATTTTTTAAAGGCTGCATCTTCAGGACTGCTGGCGTCATTGCAAGACGCATCATGTGAAGCTTTGGATGGTCGAGTGGAGAAATTAAATTGAGCAGAGTAAGCGGCCTACAAGCAATTTATCAAATGCTATAGGAAGGATTAGGTAGTGTATCTCACATGCAGCTATTGGTGGTATAACTAGCTGCCGCCTTCTTGCTGTGATGAGTTGGGTATCTGGTCTCTTGTTGTTCCAAGTCTGAATTTCTAGGTCAGTCATGATACACTTTTGGTGTTTCTTTAGAGAAGGAAATGTGTCTGATTCTATCTCTGATGTTTTCTCCCCAAAGCCTCTATTATACAACTATTTACGAAAATGGGGCAATGGTAATTAAAAGACTAGGCAGACTTGTGGAGTTCACTACACCTTGCAGTGCAATAGATTAGTTCAGCATTCAGGGCCTGTCTAGTGGTCCTGGACGAGATAAGACGGCTGATCTGGAAGTGCTATGGTGGAGTCAGTCAGTGGCGATTAGCTGCTTGAAGTGAAGCAGAGAAAAAATACAACACCACACATTCCCTGGGCTGAAACAGTCAATTTGAAAATCAGCATGCAGCTTGAAGCAGGTTAAAGTATAGTTTACATGCCATCACTCAACTTTTTATTTGTTAATTTTTTCAAGAAAATGGTATGGACCATATTAATTGCACTTTACAGCTTGATGGCACCTTGCATTTAAAAAATCCTCACTAATGGAAAAGTGTGCTCCAATTTTTACACTTTGATAGATTACTTAAAATTTGATGTCCATTTAAAAAAAAAAAAAAAAAAAAAGACTTTCTCACAACACAGAACTGTGAGGATCCTCTTCCCACATTAATTACAATTCTCCCCTGTGTGTAACTGAGAGCACTGATCACTGAATCAACAGTTCGGCTGACACTTTTTTTGTTGCAAGGTTATCCATGATATGCTACAGTTCTATGGAAATGTGCCACGAAGATAAGGGAAAGAGACATGTCAAAGAGTGCCTCTCCATCCAGAAGCAAGGCACATGGGACGTTTTTTCAGCGAATAAGTAGGGCAGCCCTAATTCTAATTTGACAGCCTCCTCTAACTCGTTTTCTCAGGCCCTTAGTAGGAGAGAGAGGAAATTCCTCTACAAGCAGAGGACAGAAACAAGCATGGGGTAGAAGCCTGTACTGTGGGCATGGACACGTGTGTGCATGTACATGCAAACATGCATGCAAAGAGCCCAAAGCTCTCCAAGTGCATGTCTAGGTCATAATTGTCACCACTTTCTCTCACTCATTGCACAGTGTGGGCAAAGTCAGCCACAAGACACTCCAACAGTGTGTCAGTCTCCCAGGCAGCTCACTGTCAGAGGGCTCCCATGTCGGTTTTTGTATTTCTAGTTGTGTGTGTCATGGTGGGATTGTATAAATCTCCTATCACGGTTGAATTCTTGGGTGAATATTTTTAATGGTGTGTGTCTGATGTAGAATTTCTCAATGTGTGAGTCCCCCTTTCAGCCTCTCCACAGGTGTTTTGTAGGCCATCGCCATTTTATTTCTCTGCAGACTGATTGAAGAAGCAGGGGGACAGTAAAGAGGCTGTTTGTAGCCACGATTTCACAGGTGGAGGGACCCCACTTTCAGCCTGTGAATACATTAACAGCAGGCACAGATGGACGCCACGCAGCAAGAGTGTGTGACAGTCAACACTGTCATCTGACATCCAAGACCCTGTTAAAGAATTCAGGCATAACTCAAGGAGAGTCTACTCATTAGACACCATTTATCTCAACAGATTCAAATAGTGTCAAGTTCTATGCATATGTTCCTCATACTTCACAGCTGATTATGCAAGCACTTTGGGAATTTCACATTATGATACATACACATCACGTTGTTCAGTATAGCAGTTTTTATCTGGCTGACTTCATCATGAATTAATCATCTGCATCATGACGCTTACAGCATCAATAAGAAACTTGTGCTATACGGCTCAATAGGTTGCTGTGCCATAGATGTCAATTCACATTTGTTATCTTGGCTCTCTTTACTCTTTTTATACCATATCCAGTTTATTTTCCAGTCTTTATTCTCATTTATGATGGAAATAACAGTTTCACAGATAAAAGAGAGAGGTCGCCTGTATTTTTCTTCAACAGGCCCCTAATTAGCGTCTGCAGCTGTTTTGTTGTTCTCACCATCTATGGTTTTATTGTGCATGTATGTGTGTGTGTTTTGGTTATAAAGAAAGATGCTACAGTAACTGCATTTGACTCCTGAAACTCATTAGCCTCTCTAGTTATCATATTAAGCTTCTCTCCAGGATATTTTTTTTTTAAAATACAAAATTGTTTATTTTAACACAAGCCTTTGTGTACGATGTGTTTGTTTTTGTCACCACTAAGGCTTCAGTGGAGATTTTTGCAGGCTTGTTCTGCCCCCAGCTGGTAATGGAGAAAATTACAGTTTCTCAGCAACAAGGTAAACATTTGCATAAGCGTCATATTTTTTTACTGTCATTATTTAAATATTTCTATAATCTATCCACAACAGTCATAACTATACCCAGATGATAGTTACATTATACCTATCTAAATGTGTGATATTCTAAATATATGAAAAACTATCCTCCTTCCTGATATGTTAAAAATTATTGTGAAGAAATCAAGCTTGGATCACAAGATTAATATCAAACGAGTCTCCAGTGGATCAAATAATGATTTTCTTGTCATGTGGGGATATTCTGAGACATCGATGGGTTACAAAATAAGCTTTTTATATCATATTCCAACATTAAAGTGTGTTATTATATTGTATTGTTGCTGACTGGGTGATGAAATCTAGCCTTTTGTAATATTTATATTTGATCTGTCATTCTAATTTTGTCAATAAATATGTAATGTACCTCTAACACTCGAATACATGCTAGAAGTTTTCAGCAAGCCATTGGGCTGTATTTTTTTTGGAAGGAGGGCGGTGTCTTCCTACACTCTGTTCACAGGTTACCTGCTGCTCATATTTGATTCAGTGCTTTTGCTGCTGTACATGACTGCTGTGGGAGCTTCACACCTACTGCCAGGTAAATCTGGCTGCTACAGGTTGTCTCACAGCACTCAGCGAACTACACCCCTGCAGCATCGTGGTATTCACCTCTTCTCCCCAGAGCTGAAATGACCTTCCAACTGCAGCCTGGAGTGCAGGTTCACAGTCATTCTCAGCTCGAAAAATAGAGTGCACACAGAAAACTGTCTTCCTCTTTCATCTTATTCACTGTTTTGACAGTGATCTTACAAATCTTATCATTTTTATCACTGTATGCTAACTGTATGTTCTCTGTCTGCTTGTCTAAATGCTACAGCATGAATACACTGAATGTAGTCTGACTCATCAGATGCTGACCTCTGGTATACGTCTACCATTCATTTAACTTAACAACCTACACACTGAATATTTCGAGCTTTGCTGAAGCTTTGGACAGGCGATAAGGAAGTCCCATTTGTTGTTTTCAGTGAATTAGCAGTTTTAATGACAGCACACGCCTCCTGGCATACACAGGTCCCACCAAAACAATTCCCTCGCCACTATTTTGCAGGCGGCTTTGTCGCGATATCCTGGGCTTAGCACCACTCAGGATGATTTTGATTGAGTTAGACATACAAACAAGCCAGAGTGTTTTTCCCTCCTATAGCAGAATGATAATGAGGTGCAGCCACAGCATTGTCCAACGCTGACACAGTGCTGTGGAGATTGGTCTGGCTCTGTGAGACTACACTAAATAAAACACTGAAGCCGCAAATATTGCTGCTTTTATTGAGCGAAAGTAAATAATTTCTCCGTAATTCAGTCTTAAATGTTTCATATACTGTGTTTGAAAAGGTTAAGGAGTGTCGATTATGTGTTTATCCCTGGATCTGACAGAATTTAGGATGTTTATGAACATGTTGCAACAAAAATGTTCTTTTTATCCCTTTTTAATTGAGTGGACTTTTTTTCTTTGAATAAACTGAAAAATTATATTTCATTTCGTCTAAAGTGCAAAATTTTTCAAATTGTGTTTCCTTAAAAAAAATCAAGTTTATTCTTTCCTGTTTCTGAGGCAGCAGCATATTTTTCTTGCTTCTATATACAGACAAACATTTCTGGAAAATCCTTGAAACATGCTGCTTTTGTTGGATGCACTTTGCAATAATCGGAGTGCACTGGCGGATATTTTACTTGCTTACTTTGAGAAAATGGTAGTAGATTATTTATTTATTTTTTATCCTTGATAAATGGAGAGCGCTACACTGTGACAAGAACTTGCTGTTAATTAGAAAAACAACCTTGAAAATGCAAAGTAGAACTTCACAACCATATCACTTCACAAGGGCTACTAACTGCATTGGTTGTTCTGTGTTTGCTTCATTTCCTAATTTAGTGTGTGACTTTTATTGTGACTTAGTAGGCAGTAGAGGGGCTAGTTGTGTTTTGATTGGTGTCCTCCCATTCGAGTCGTAGAGTTGAGTGGGCCACGGGTCAGTTCAGTGGGTTAATTAGTCATATTTGTCACACTGTCAAACCCCCGGGGACTGTGTACCAACTGCTACTGTTTATTTTCCAATGATTTTCCAACCCATTAATCACAAGGCTCAAACTTTTCAGAGAACACGACTAGTTAAATGATACATTAATATTCTCCTTGCTCTCTGTTAGCAGTTTAGTAAATACATTATAGTCATAATGACAATGTTTCCAGATCAAGGACAAAAAAAAAGTAAAAAAAAAAAAAGGTTCTGACACATTCAATGATCATGTGCCAAGGAAAGTGGAAAAAATATTAAATGCTTCGAAGAAAATGCACCATATTCCATTCAAATCTGTAGGTTAATAGTCTACTATCCTTGTTTTGACACGTATGAGCGCTATGAGAATGGAAAATGCCACTGGTTGTTGATTATTCCTCTAAAAATTCACATCTGTGTATCAATGTTACAAACTTATAAGTTGTTTCTGTAAAAATGATCCCTTCCTAACCTAAGAGCACACAGCTCACCTACACCTCTGCTCTGAGATTGTACAGCTACTCTGCACGGCACAATGACAAGTTGTGACATTGCAGTGACTTAGTCATTGTAAATGAAAACCTATTTTGATGGTGAACAATGATGTAGAAAGACCCACCCTGCCAGTTGACAGAATTGGTTCCTTAGGTTTGTTAGGTATAAAACCCTAGATGTCAGTGGTTTTGAGTCAGTCATTGGTAAACTGCAGTTTCAAGGTACCTGGCCAAGGTGTTGGCTGCTTATTTTGCTCATAATATGTCTTCTAGCGTGAAAGGAACACCGTATGAACATGTTAATATGGTAAAATACTTGATTTTTACCAGAAAGGCTCATTAACTGGAATTCGACGGCCAGGTGCTGATCTTATACAATATGCATCCCTGCTTTAGGTGATATTAAGTGAAATGTCATATAAACACATCAATTTATACGTTATAGTGATTTAGTACGGTGCTTTTATAGGCAACAGAGTATTTGATCTCCCATGAAAATCAAGTTGACTGTATTTACTTTAATGGAAAAACAGAGATGAGTTTCCCAAGCTACAGGTATGCTGCTACCAGATGATGCACTGAGCACTTTTCCCATATATTGTTATAGCACTACTGCATGTCACTAACCTTGTGTCTTCTTTCTCTTATGGCTCGTGTTTTGTCTTTGCTGCAGGTATCTCAGGCTCTCGAGCTGCATGTTTCTGATCTGTAGTTGCCTTTACCAACTTACCCAATGTTTACTGTTGTTATGCATTGTCAGTTTTCACTCTACTTTACGTTCCTCTCTCCCTTTTAACCTCACTCCAACCAGTCGAGGCCGATGGCTGCCTTCCCAGGGTCTGGTTCTGCCAGAGGTTTCTTTCTGTTTGCGTTTTTTCTTCCCACTGTCACCAAAGAGACTATTGAAAAGGGAATCTTTGAATTTGATGGGTTTCTCTCTATAATAATATATTGTAAGGCCTTGACCTTATTGTGTGAACTGCCCTGAGATGACTTGCGCTGTGAACAGGCACTATAAAGATAAAACTGAATTGAATTTTTAGGGGTTTAATAACCAGAGGGGAACAGATGCTGACTCCCTAATGGTACTAAAGCTCTGCCACGTGATACAATTCAATACCATTGCTGCATTATGGATGTCTATGCCTCTCAAATGCGACTCAACAAAGGTTTCCCTTATATTTTACCCTCAATCTGAGATAACACTATTAATATCATGTACATATTATCTCCTCCAGAGTATGATCTTCTCTGACTGTAAAGCTCTTCTGGACTCATGGGAGATACACTACAGTTTTTATGGGCTGAGTAAGACTTTTCATGCTGAGTACACTGACCTTCATGTGTATAATCAGTGGAGTGCCTCTTGGTTTGTATAGAATTCCTAACATTGTATGGCAAGAAAGAAAGCCGATTTTGAGATCAAATGAGCGATGAGACAGAACGCAGATCTGCCACTGGATGGCATTGTGATTCAAGAAATGAGCATTGCCTCTCCACTTCTTGAGTGCTTCTTCCCTGACCTTCAGAGACTCACTCCCCTAAAGAATGTTGTTTTTAAGGGTCCATTTGTGCCTAGCCAGTTAAATAAAGCTGTTAGTTTGAAAGAAAATCATCTAGCAAGAACAAGTGAATGCCAAACATTATGTGTCCTTCTTTAAGCCTAACATCAATTTGACAAACTTCACTCTTAACAACTCCGCACGGCTCAAAACAAATACATCCTTATGCAGCAATCATTTCAAAGGATCAAAAGTTAACAGCTCTACACATAGCTCGGGAGTTTTCAAGGGTGCACAGCATTTAAAGGTACAAAACATCAAAAAGTTCCGTAATTCTGCCAACAAAGGTGCTAATGTGATTTCCTTTCTTGCTGTCAGTTTTTACGTGCAAGAGAGTTTTTGTGCTTGTGCATCTATAGACCGGAATAACGAGTGGAACAACATTTCCAACTATGCTCTCAAGTACTCTGTATCTGATAGGGAATACGAATCCTTCTAGTTTTGTTTTGGCATGTAAGGCTAAACCTAGTAGAGAAATGCAGCCACTGATCACTCGGTCTGTATTTTCTCCTTCACAAGCACCGACCTTTGTACTGTTGGTGGTATACAATATAAAGTGATTGATTATCCTTGAAAAGTAGGAAATTAAAAATCACACTGGTGTGATCGTTCTTAATTTAAATCCAGGGCAATTTTTCATCTCGGTTTCATTTCATACATTCATACCTAGGGGCTAACCAGTACCACCAGTATTCCGCTGTTCACTGGAGCATTTGTGAGGTTTTTTTTTTCTATCCTGTTGACTTTTAATCAACTTCCTCACAGTATTCACTTCACAGTAGACACAGGATTTTGCACATTTTGTAAAATTTGCATATAAGCCTCCCTTATATTTTCCCATCTGATTTATCCTACACACCAAAACCCAGTTTAAAGGTCCAGCAATTTCATAAATATGCTTTTTTTTTTTTTTTGTCAAGAGTCACATGAAGGAGTCACAGCATCTGTTTCCGACGCTAAGCTAAGCTAACTGCGACACAGCAATCGAACAAAGCAGCTCGTCATTAGGTAGAGCTGAGAGTAGTAAATGATAAATTTCAGTGACACATGTAAAATATATATGCTATTGAAACAAATTAATTGCCGGGGTTATTGTTTCCCAGAAAATTTAATCTTTTTCAGTAAATGGAATTGTGGGTGAAATAATCAAGAGTGAACTGAAGGGCTGACAGGAGGGTTATAATGGATTCTGTCCCCAAAATGAATGTATCGCTCTCCTACAACATCCTCATTCACTCCCCCCTTCTCTGCTGCGTGTGTGTATATGTGTGGGTTTCCACCCATTCCTCCAGAGTTCTTAAACGAATTGAATGAGGCAGAATAAATCATAGTGTGATCAAGATGTCATCTTCATGATAATGAAAACATGATGCCTCATAATAAGTTTTCAGATCAAAGGGAGCCATTGGGGCTTAATAACTCAGTGCCAAGTGGTGGAAAAGAGTGGGGTGTGGAGAAGGATTTAGAAGACAGTTGTGGCAATAAGAATCTATTATGCTTGTAAGGTTTATATTCAAAAGCGCTGATGAATGATGGTGCGTAGCATAATGCATGCATTGTTTAGTGCACATACTGTGCAATTTTAAGTCGTATATTTGATGTATTTGATATCTCCATCTATGTCTCATTTTTATTTACACTTTACGAGGTGTTTTCATGACATCTGAATAATGCATACATATCTTAGCTACATTATATTACGTATTTATCATCATCTAAGTAGTAATGTAGATGTTCTTGTTAACTCGATAAGAACTGACATACTCAGCAAAGGGGAGCTATATCCAGAATAATTACCATGCATCTAACTTTAAAAAAGGCAGTGCTGCTGTTCTACCAAAAATATTCTTTTGAGGCACAACAGCAGACAACATCAGAGCCAGTCACAGTTTATTTTGTTTGCATTTGTAAATTTCTTAAAGGTCAAAAGAAAGAAAGAAAAAAAAAAACCCCTGTTCTATAGGCTCATCTCAGATGTAAGTGCAAAAAATAGCTGAAGAGTTTTTTGAAACACTGCCATGACAACAGGACAGTCAGGGGGGGAAAAAAAAAATTGACAGCGTACACAGTTTGCAAGTAAATAATTTCAGAGCCTATTTTTTGACATTCTGGGGAAGTTTTACAGTGCATTGTTACTTCTGTAAATCTGTGTTTACAGCCTCACCCCCTTTATCAATTATTCAACAAAGAGGGAGTGTGCAGATTTCAAATGCTCTCTTGTATTTATAAGGTTTCTTTCAGTAAAAATGAGGGTGTGCCTGCTAGGTAACATCATTGTCGCGCTGCAGTTTTCCGCCCTGCAATTTATGCTATCTGTTTCATTTGATGCGAGATGACATTCATCATTTCAGGATGATGCCTCCATCACTTTGATTCTGTGATTTAATGATTCATGAGATGGCAAGACAAACCTGGGAGGGAAAAACGGATTCAGTATTTTGTTGAAGTCAGAGGTGTGCGGTTCCTGTAGTCATCGTGAAGAATAACAATAGCCAGAATATGACACAGTGTAACATATCAGTTACACTGCAGTACCCACTGACTTTGGAGGCAGCGCATAAGTCAGGGAAGCTTGACTAATTTCACAGACACTGTAGTGCGAGTGATTTAAAGACCTACGCTTAGACTAATTGTCGATGTGTTCTGAAACATGCCTCTTGGAGCTTAAGCTTAAGGCAGATTCTCTTTGCTCGGGTGCCTTGTTTTACAAACTTAACTACATAACCGGGAGAATAAGGCATGGTAAATGCTCACTGAAGTGTTCCACTGCTATAAAGCTAAAACGGTACTACTAGTTGGGTCTTTGAATTTAATCACGCTCCTCAACCAGATCTGTGTGTCATATAAAGTGGATAATAAACCAGAGGGTTTTATTTTATTTTATTATTTTTGTTTCTCCTGCCAAGGGCTACTGTGTGTTTTGGTAGTGTAATGAGCTTTCAATTGGCCGATTTGTTTTCGCCATTGCTTTACCTCAACTAAAGAGCTCCCCAGATGTGCTGGGTTGTAGTGATGTCCCTCAATTTGAGCCTTAATGAAAGCTTTGTCCCACCGCTGTGAAGCTGTTCCTTGACAACACTTCACATCCGCCGTTCCAAGAAAAGTACCAAACAAGATGCGCCAGTCTCCTTCGCTCTGAAACGAGCTCCCCTTCTGTGATGAAAAATGCAGCCTGTCTCTTTGCTTATTGCTGTGGCATTTAGGTGGCTCAGTGTGGTGATTTGGAGAGCCTGTAGTGTCAAAGCTATTTCTCCTGCTTGTGCCTTAATGCTCTGACTCAACAAACCTGACCATTGTCATTTTCCTCCATCGGCTTCATGGTGGCCGTGAAGAAAAGCCAAGAAGTGTGGGTAATAACCTTCAAGGAAAAGGCTGTGATTGCACATCCATTTCACACTGAGGACCTCTCCCTTGCTTCTCCAAAGCAGTAAAATGCTATATAGGATGAGGAGTGAGAATGGCAGAAAGGAAGAGGCAGTGTTGTGTTAGTGATGGGAGATAAAAGAGGAACTTGTGACTGGGGGAGCCCCGTATGGGGACAGCTAGTGTGTGTCTTAAAAAACAAGGTCTTCCACTGCTGGGCCAACTACTTTGCTTTCTCAGGAATGTGTTTTAGTCTGCAGTCTAATCCTAATGGGTTGCTGGGGGCACTGTGTGCCTCTTAAACAGTACCTCTCTGCCTGCTGGGACCACTGACTTGAAGCACAATTTACCAATCTCACTCCCCCAGCCTGAACCTTCACAAAATGGATGATAACATGTTGAGTACTTGGCCATGGGGCAAAGTGGATGAACAGATCATATTTATAGAATAAGACGTTTCATATTTTTAAACAGAAGTTGCCACCATTTGTAGATTGGTACATGCCAAATATAATTTAATAAAAATCATTTTATTGTTTTAGACATGCGTTTTTATATCAGAATCCCTCTCTTTCTTGTAAACAGACTCATTTTGAACTCCACTGCATATGCATACATTCATCCAATCAAATGTGATTTGGGGCAGCCCGCGAACTCTGTCAATCATATTAACATTGCAGGAGGTGTTTGTTTACATTTCCAAAGAATGTCGCTCAGCTCTAGTTTCGTCCTCAGTCACTCCTGAGGGAATATTCCTACCTGCAATTACTAACAACAAGAACAACTGACTATTAGACAGTATAGAGTACCACAAATTACATTTATATTTTTGCACATTCTGCTTTGTTTTCATGCAATTGCACAGTAGCTTTAAAAATTTGCTTTCCAAAGCTCCACACACAAAGCTGTTGACCTTGCAGAGCAATGTAATTTGATGGTAAATGGTTGTCATTTGGTCTGCCATGCCTCATGAAGCCATCTATGTTGTTATTTCTTGCCTTCGAGCTCCCACTGATCACCAAATTACAGTGGTGCATGACTAATTGGATGGCCACAGCCAGAAGCAAAATAAATTCAGCTGGATTGTCAATGCTGCAGAATTGTAGTTTGCAGTATGGTGTTTCGTTCAGTGATACAGTAAATAGATACTGTATGCAGCACAATTAGCAAACGATTTTTTGTACAAATGGCACAAGGCATTGTTCTGCGATGATGAGATTTACTGTCTTATATGGAACCTCTAGATGTCACTGTTGGTTAACCACTGCTCTGTTGCCATTCAGTAGGATGTTTGTATGGATCACACAACTTGTATAACAGCAGATGGTGCTGATCATCATGACTCACATCATATTTATATATTTATTTATTTGTTCCTCCTTGTAAAATACCACCCTCCAGATAAATAAAAATTACAACTGACGGTACATGTTGGCTCAATGCAATTATTCCTAATTAAACAAAATAAGATACGAGTACTTGGCTGACTGTCTGGACCTGCAATTGAGCTAAAATAATTCAGGTATGTAGTCTTTTGTCTCGCCCTTGAGGGAGACTCGTGTAAACCACAAACAAACAGGAGAGTCTATTGTCCTCACTTGGAGTTCTTCAAATGCCTCTTCATGTTGCATCACAGATTATTTTGTCTTCATCTTGTGACAAGACAATTAGTCTGTAACTCAAGAAAGCACTTCATCTTAATGTGGTATCCCATGTCATCCCATATCCCAGAGTGTTCACTTCCCCGTCTGATTAAACAAATTGTCGGAAACGGCAGACAATGATCACTGATAAGCGTGCATTCTTCACACAGTGGGTCTGAAATATTCCCTGTTACTTTTTTTCTCAATCCTCACTCTCTCTCTCTCTTCATTTGAAAACAACAAAATTTAGATGAAAATACAATGTTCAGGTACCTTGTTGAATAATTAGCTTGTTAAATTTACTGTATATTCTACATCTAACAAGTTAGAGAATCATCCCATGCTTAATCACTGATAATGAGTGATGCATGTGATTGGCTATGACGAGGTCATAGCTGTTTTCTTGTCAGATTTAGCCCTTTAAGAAAGTCACAGTTAGAGTATTTTGTAACAGTGCTTTGTTTGCCCAGAAGGACCCTCTGGGACCCCGGCATGCTAGCAAAGCCAATCAGCACTGTATAATTGAAAAGGAGCAGCACTAAATGACTACAGATAGGAGCCGAGCTCCGTTCCCACTGTAAGATTAGATAGTCAGGGCAATGATGTCTGTTGAAAACCAACTGTTGTACTACACACATGCATTCCCCCTGGGCGATGCAGATAGGCTTGCACTGAACTGTACTGTATGCACACAGGAAATATGGTGAATGTAGGGTGGAAACTGGCAGTGGTGATATGAGAAAAGAGGGTTGGAGTGTTGATGGTGACATAATGGAGATTCGGTCTGTGTAGTCATGCTTTGGTGTGGTTATCGGTGTTTTTTTTTCCCACTGACTAACTTTACTTGATGAATGCTTGTGTATGAATAAGCTGTTTTTGGCTCCCAGTGTGTTTTGTCGGTGTGCTACATATTCTTGGAACAACCTAACTGATCTTCAAATCTAATCTGTTTGCTGCTTTGAGGAATTGAACTTTTCCTCACTGCTTAGATTTTACAGTTTACTATTTACTGGTTAGTTCATGTTAATGTTTCCCAGTGTTTATTGTTTTGTTTTTTTGTTTTTTTTGTAAAGGACTTTGGAAGTCCACCATTTATTTAACACTCTAGCTAAGTAAAATGCCTTCCCCTACAGTAGACACACAGGCGCTGCAAAACAGAGACACAGCATCTGATTCAATGTGTCTAAGCTGCTCATTGAAAAACAAGGAAACATTCAATCAGACAATTAAATAAACATTTCCAAAACACAAACTATTTAAAACAATTCAAAAATATAAATTCTATTCAAAGAGGTCTATGGCTACTTAGGATGTTCATTTATTCATTTCAAGCACCGTCAAATTATAGAGGCTGTATACAACCGAGTTCATTTTTCTTACAAAACAAAAAGAGAAAAACTTAAACAATTTAAAAAAAAAAAAAAAAGAAAGCAAATATACTAAGAAATACTAGTGAAGTCACATTTGAGGTGAGTTAAATTCAAAAGGGTGAATGTTCATGGATGTTGGATAAAAATAATGAGATTATTACTGTAGGCTTTAGCAGGTCTCCAGCAGGGAGTTCAGCTGTGTTTGCTGCCTCTATTGTGTTTTTCCTCTGTAAATCTATGACAAACTAATAGGGCTTCCCACCAGGGAAATCTGCTTGTGTTTCCTGTCCCAGAGCTGCCCTCTTCCTTTCTCAGTGAAAACCCACAGCCCGCTGCTTCTCCACACCGGAGAAGCAGAGGTGGAGTTTTCTGTGACTCCGTTTGAAGATCCAAAAATAGGCCACAGTATCGTACCTAATCTGTTGAATTTGACACAGCATGGGCAGAGGGTGGCATTTTCCAATTCCTTAACTTACACATACACACACACACTAAAAACAGAAATTCCCGCTGATAAGGGAGCAAATTAACCTTTAGCTGTTTTTGCTCTTTGTTTTAAAGTTGTCAAAAACATAATTGAAAGTTGGGTGCCCCTGTAGCTAACCCAGTTGAGCGGGCGACCCATGAACAGGGGCTATAGTTCCCTGGTGCAGCGGTCGTGGGTTCAACTTCCGCTCACGACCCTTTGCTGCAGGTATTTCATTCTTCTCCCCCCTTTCCTGTCTATTTCCACTGCTCGAAATGAAGGCAAAAGCCCAAAAAATATATTTAAAAAAAAATAAAATTATAAACATTGAAGGTTAGGAGGAGGCCAGACTTTGCTGACGGGACTGTCAAAACTATGTGACATGAGTATGTGTGTCTTGTAGTAAATGTGTTCTGAGAAGGTATTCATTTGTTTGTTGGCAATCTACGATGCTATAGCACCTCCTTAAAGTCACTTAGCAAACAAACCATGTCTAAAGTAGAAGGTAAATGTTTTTTTATTGAATTCTGCTTGCACAGGATTGTGGCTCGTTTAAAATTAGCTTGTCTTTTTCTTCTAGTCTTTATTTTCCATTGACCGCCAATACCACTGACTGCTCTGACCCCTCTGTCATCAAATAATCCATACCATGTGTGTTCTAACAATGCTAGCTATTGCAAGAGCCCACATTGTTTGCTAATGGCCATTCACTGGTGACATTTTAACCCAAAGCTCAGTGTTTTATTGCCTGACATCAGACCAAATTGTCCCCCACTCTGTTTCCATCTCCAACAATCAGTCAACTCGGTGGAGGGGATGGATTTACACGTCTGGACCCAGGCAGCTGTCAAAGAGGTGGGAACAAGCTGGAAACAAGCTGATCTAAGCTCCTCTTTTCAACTGTAGACATTCAAGATGCCTGTGTAGATTCTCAGTCATCCAGGTCATAGTTATCTTAAGTGCTTCAGTATAAGGCAGCTGGACTCGGTTCGTGAAGACATTTCACCTCTCACCTAAGAAGCTACTTCACTTGTAACTGACGAATAGCGCTTCCTAGATGTGTATTCTTGTGAATGGTTGTAAAACTGCCAGATCAATGGTTGCTCTGGGTATTTTTGGTGGTGAAACGTCCTGGGGAGAAATCTCAAGACTGTATTGTAAGCACCTGATAAATGGTGTTGGAATCCTCAAAAGAATGTTCCTCATCCTTTAGATACAGGGGAACCACTGAGTCTTGTCCAGAGGAAGAAGTAGTAGCAGTAGTTACCATAAATAATAGAATGATGATAATTTTTAAATCAGAATTACAAAACTCCAGATCTACAACATCCACAGCCAAAAAAAAAACCTTGCCATAAGTCCCCCTACAAGTAAAGTCCTAAACATTCACATGACTGTCATCAGAATCTAAAATGTGATGCCTGACTTTGTGTGTGACTTTCAATGCCACTGTTGGTTGTTGTCAGACTCTGCATGGGCCTGTAGTGGTTCCTACAAAGTGAGGCCTCGTGTTGTGTGGTGGCAGTCAGTCTTACTCATCTGATTACTCAAGTGGGACATTTGCGAATCCATTTTTGGAGCAGATTTTCTTGTGGATTAGGTCAGGATTTATCCTCTGGCAAAAAACAAACAAACAAAAAAAAAAAAAACAGTGTTTCAAACAGCCCATCCCCTTTTCGTGATAACAGCCAACAAGTTGGTAGCATTCATATGTGCTAAGGTAAAAAAAATAAATAATAAAATTAACCAGCAGAGCCACTTGGCCCTGTCATGTCACTTAAGACATTTATGGAGTTGACAGCTAACTTGTGGGTGACTGACAACCTCTTAATATGCTTAGTGGGGTCACAAGACAAGCATGTCCTCAGAGATTTGATTTTGCTTACTTCGATTTACCAACTGCTGTCTGTGCCTGGGGATTTGAAATGCCACTACATTAGGAGGTTTGTGCTGCTTTGGGCATCACTGTGAAGCTGTAAATGTTTCGAGATTTTATATTGCTATCAGCAGTTCTCAACAATTTTCACCTCATAGCCTAATGAGCATTCCTCATGATGATGCTAGTTATGTCGCGCTTCTCACCCAATGGTTTGCTTTGGAGCCAAACTGCAGCCTTGAAAATGTCTCTACGGTCACCATCATCCTTTCCAGTTGGAGTCAGAAGGAAGGGATACTTGACACCTGATTAGATCACATAGCTAACATGCATCATTGGTATGTTGATGGGCAAGATGCTTTGCATACATTACATTAGATGCTGCGATTGCATATGAAGCACATTAAAAATGTAAACAACAAAGAAAATGAACAAACAAGGGCCTGTTAATACAATTAACTAAAAACTGAGCTATAATTACAGTGAACCAAAACGTGGTTTAAACGAGCTAACAAACAGCAAAATGTCTGTGAACAATGTGTAACCATTAAATCTTTGGATTATTTTAATTATGCAGTTTCACCACACTACTTTTTGTCGCTTTTATTTGACTGGGCACAACTGGGTTTATTATATAATTATTTAATCATCAATCACAGCACTTTATTATCTTATGTGTATATTTATGTGTAACATTTAGTAGCTAAATCTACAGCCACCTTGTCTATAAGTAATTTAGGTTCCTGCCATGGTTTATGATGACATAGATGTGAATGTAACACTCTTAATAAAATGCTGCAGAGAGAGGTGAAGAGGTTAAGTTCGTACTGTCCTGCCATGTTGGTGTTGAAAAAAAAAAATTTCAAAGAAAAGCTGTCACCTACTTTTTCACCCATCAGCCCAGAGAGTCTGGAGACCCACCAAGAAATCAGGGTTAAAGCGTATCACCTACTCCACTGACAAATGATGGCAAAATAACAGTCATTATATCCCAGCTGAATCAAAGAGAGCTTGACGTAATCATTGAATAGCATTCTTGGCTTACCTCTGCTAAACGGCTTGTCAATCACTCCATGTCAGTCATTTCAATCAGGCCAGTCATGGCCACAAACATACCTCTATTCAAGGCCTAATACCTACTTAATTATGGACTTAGTTTCAAATTTCCAAGCAGCACACTGATAGGAATAAGTGAATTTAGCTAATAACCTTGAGAGGAGTGGACACTTTTTGATTGGGAGTCTCAGCTATACTGCAGGTGAAGGTGCTTCTACATTGGCTTCCATCTCATCTTATCTTTAAACCGACTGTGGACCTCCACCCTGCATTACCCCGGTTCATAGGTGTCATAATAGTAACTTGACCTCCCATTTGAAAATGGAGCTCCAGCAGCAAAACAGTCTCTCTTGTTGCATCCAAAAGTTTTGCAGCAGTTACACAAAGCAATTCCACTTGTTTCACTTCTATTGTCTGTACTTTAGTACTTGTTAAAAGTTGTTTTCGATTTTTTATTTTTTTTTAAGTGTTTCTAATTCATTGCTGCCAAAAGAAATGTTAAGAATTTGAAAAAATAAAAAATAAAATATGTACCCAAGTCTATCCAAACAGAAGTTCTTTTCACTTCACCAACTTTCTTTCAAAAGTTGAAAGAGACTTGGGTGCATGTCTGAAAACATTGTCCCTGCAGGAGGGCCAAGAATTAGTAAATGTCTGTTTCATAATCCAGGAAATCAACCTTCCTCTCAGAGTCAGGGACAGTACAGTTGGAGCTATATATATCTTTTATGAGAGGAAAAGGAATCGATTATTATCAGTCTCTGGTAGACATGGGTGATAAAGGTCTTGGATGTCTTGGATTTCTCTAAACCCTCCTTCCCCCAGAAGAGAAGCACTGTGGAATTGCATCATGGGCTGAGGTTCAACTACACTTCCTGTGTTCTTTGGATCTGGACTTGAGTTCTTGTGTTCAGATGAACTGTATGTACACCACTGTGTTACTTCTTTTACAATATATTCTCTGCAGCTCCCACTTTCAAATGAGCACATTAATATTCCAACTAGTGCTTCTACTCTCCCCTCATTCCTTTATTTATTTATGTTTGTATTATTGACTCTTGGTATATTCCCTGTGTTGTGTTTTCATCCTGTGGCTCAAAGCAGTCAATATTACCTATATCTATATATATATTCTTTAAAAAGGAAACATTTTCACCGAGAGATTTTTCCTCCTAAATTTTCAAATAGAAAGAAATTGCTAAACCATCTTTTTTTTTTTTTTTAAAAAGGTGGGATAACTTATGTGTCCGACTTAGACAGTAAATTAATATATAATGAGAAATCTGGAAGAAAAGCTGCATGGTACTGTATTACTTGGGCCACTGCAGGATGTGACTGTGAAGATATAAGCCAGAATCTTTTGTCAATTTGAGTTATATTTTGAGTTATATTCAAAAATTCCAACAGAAAAGGTTAGGGTTTCTCATTCGGAGTGATTTAATGTAGAGCCGCTGTGGTTTAGTTTATTACAAATTATGAGCTTGCTCACTGAGTCATGGCTTTATATTCTCGCAGTTTTATATATTGTCATATTATTTCTAACTCTACAGCTTCTCGCTTATATTTTTGGCCGGTGGAACATCTGAAGGCGAAAGGCCTTGGTCAGGGCACACAGCCACTGGGTTGCGAGGACTCTTTGAGAGTTCTGTGGGGCAGCAGTGTACATACCAAGTAGAGAAACACAAGTGATCTGTAGGAAAAGAACAGATGCCAGTCAGTAAAAGTTTATATTAATGCACACTAAACTATTTAAGCACTGTTTAAGTGAAGGTCAGGAATTAATTGACGTCCTTACATCTATGGTCTGGCCTTGGAATAACTTGCTGTGTGCTTCAGTTTGTATATAAAAATGTACCTTGTCTTGTATTTTGGACTCAGTCGCTTTTCATCAAGCATGATTCTCCTACTTCAATCCCATTTTTAATTGGGTGATGCCTCTAATATATTTTTGCAATCATCTCGGGGATTCCAGGTTTCTTTGCAACAATTGCATCCTGACTGAATTAGCATTTTAATTACAAGGTGATTTTTTTGGCAATAATGCAGAGCATTAATGATTTCTAATTAAGGCGACCTCAGAAAATGATTTCTAAAATGTATGCGTGGAGATATTTTCGCTGAATTTAAACTGGGGCTTGGTCAGTCCTCGGTAAAGAGACAACCTAAATCACATATTTAAACGATGTACAAGCCCCCTACAGGGAGAATAAAGCTCAGCATGGCCCACAGAAAGCAATGAACACTTAGCAAATCTGCCTGTTGTTATCTTGATTAAGTTCACAGTCACCTGTAGGGACTGTCAGGTAAGAAATGAGTAATTACCAGGCTTTTTAAGTCTGTAAAAAGAAGTACTAAGAAAAGTGGAGCTATTGCTGAGCCTTTGTGCTGCTGCCCTGTGTGCAATTGCTGTGTAATACCTGCCTGGACCCTTTTACAGGAAACCTGGGACTATATCCTGTACTGTATGTATTTGCTGCCTGGCCTAAACAATGGGCCTCTCTCCTGGTGAAGCTGTTAAGGAAAGAGAGTCAAGTTGTTTACTGCTGTGTTTGTGCACACTAATTGCCATCCACTTATGCCTGTTTAAACAGAACATCCCGAACCCAAACGGAACAATAAGGAGCATCAAGATGGGTTTCAAGTGAATGATATACAGTCACGTGTCTGGTTGAGTGTTTATTTTGTTACTTGAAGGTGACTGAAGGATTCTGATTCTATTCATACTACAGTAAGTAAACATCAGCCTCAGATGGTCGTATCACCCCTCATATCAGACACGTAAATACACTCAGAGCTCTCTTGGATATTTCTCAGAGGCTCGCTGTGATTTTGCACTTTGTACAGTATGTAGCAGCTAGTCACAAACTTGCCTGTAACACTGTCAGTATAATTATTTCTGAGGTGTGCTGAGCACAGTGAGCGTACACAGCACAGGATTTACAGAGATACACTTAGAACCTCCCTTGGTGTTTTCACCATCAGTGGAAAGCACAAACAAATCAAAGTGTCTTCAATGTCCAGCGTCTTTTAATGATTAATTTAAAAAGTGTGAATAATGGAGAATCTCTTCATATAGTCTCTCCTTAAAATCTGCGCTGGCACAGATTATAGTGTGCAGAGGGTCCACACAGAACATTGAGACTGGGGCGATGGCAACGTTTATGCCACACATGGATGTGGACACATGAACTGGCGTGTACCTGTTTTGTTTTTTAAAAATATTTTTTATTGATAATTTACTCTTTAAAAATTGAGTGATTAAATATTGATATAAGCCTTTCTTGACAAGATTTCATTATGGCAATTAAAGAACTGTGCTCAAGCTGAGAAATGAGAGCAACATTTTATGGAAGTGCTCTTTGGCAGCAATGTTTCTAAATTACTACATACATGTATTCTTTCTATAATGCATTTTATTGTCTCTCAACAGTACATATATTTATGTGTTTAATAATATGGATCTTTAATGTAGACCCGCTGATGCATCAGTTTTAATCTGGACATTCACCACTCTTTCTTTATTGGCGGTTCAACATAAATATACACGATATATTTGTACTTAAAGCAATGAGGTTCTATTTGTTTTTTCTTGTTCCTTTGCCACTCTCCAAAGGTCAAAATTAGATTGCCTGAGGAGGATTGCAGAATTGGCAAAGGTACAGCCATGTACATGTGAAAAAGTTAGCTTTGTAAATTGTTGTTTTTTTATTTATATACAGTAAATATGCACAAGCAAAATAGCAGCTGAAACAGTTCCTCCAAATAAGAGTGATACACTAACGCAAATGACACATTAAAATGGACATTTTCATGGTAATTATTATCATTTAAATCACACAAAAACAGATCAGTCACGTGGGAAGTGAAAGTATGCATGCATTTATCACAGTTACTATCTTTGGGTGCCAAAGATTATAACTGCGATATTGGAGTTGCAGGTAGAACCAGTTTCTTTACAACTCTGACACCGAAGAGCATGATACTGGCCGTGAAGCATTATAGCAGTTTGAGGTTGCTTCGCTGCCTCAGAGACTGGCTGCTTGCAGTCATTGGCTTAGCCATCAATACCACATCATGCCAAAGAGTGCTTGAAGATAACGTAAAACCATCTATCAAAAAGTTGAAGTTAAACCAGAAATGGACCTTTTAACAGGATAATGATTCAAAGCAAACAGTAAATCTACAGAGACATGGCTCAAAAAGAAGAAATGGAGGATTATGGCTGAGTGAGGAAATAAAAAGCCCAGATTGGAATCCCACTGAAATGTTTTGGGGGAGTTTGAAATGAGTAGCATCGTCAAGAAAAATCCTTGTAACATCTTGTAACTGAAGGAATTTTGCATGGGAAAGTGGTCAGAAATTTGAAGTGAGCCAGTATCACAGAGTGGTGGACGATTATGCAAAATGCCTGCAAGAGGCTGTTTCTGCTAAAGGGGCCAACACTTGCTCCCACAGAAAGATCTATTGATATTATTGTTGAATAATTGATCGAAAAAGCCAAGTGCCCTTGTTTTGTTTTTCAAGCATAGCGCATTTAACTGCAGGCACTGTTTCAAAGAGGATCAAATCTTGTCCAAGTGAGTGAAAAACTCAACAATTTCTCAACTTATTTTTTTCATTTTATGAAATGCAACTGAAACAGGGCTAAGGTGTTTGTAATGTCTGTGCTGTAGGTGATTCTCGGGGATATTACAAACAAATCAACACCTCACAGATTCGCAAGCCTCAGGTCATGCATAAAAATGCTTGATATGAGGATGTTTGCCATATGTCAAACATCTGGGAAATGTATATTCCTGAAGAAAGTCATAAAATATCATTCGGTGAATGCCAGTCTATAAAAGTGAGACGATGACAAAGGCTTGATTAATTCTTGTTTTAGGGCGAAAATTCAGTGCTGCCAACTGGAATGTTCTGAAGAGCCCAGGTTGCATTCAGGTTGAGTGACACTGTGTGCTATTGTGGACTGGTGCCTCAACCAGCAAGTAAAGTCACTAAGTTTCCATAGCAGGTGATACGTGACATGTTTATAGATTATATGTAAGATGTTGCATCATTGCACATAGCTAGAGGTAAGGTGTGTGCAAAGTGCAGAGCAACGTATCAGTGTAGCACAGCAAAAAAAAAAAATCTGTCTTTTGTTCTCCCATGTACCTTTACAATCACTCTTTACCGAGACCGCATCAGTTTAGTTACATCTGTTTAAGCTTGCAAACCCGTAGCTAATCAGTGACGGCAATGATACTTTAAAAACTATTTCACATTTGCGGTCTAAAAAGAGATCATAAAAATTCAACAGCGGGTCCAACAATATGTTCCGCATGAACGCTAAAGTGATAATGTCGCTGTTCAGACTTGAGGTTGAACAAGTCATGTCTTCCATTTCCATGAGGGTGTTTGCGAACATTAAAAAAATGCCAAGATACATTTTTGAAAGGTAATTTTTTATCACCCATGTCTTCCATAATCTCAGATCTACATCTCCCTGATTTATTATCATCGTAATGCAGCAGGGGTCAAGGAAAGGTCTTCATGCTTGATGTCATTCGTGGGCTGACGTGAACGGGGGTATTGTTCAGAGACCCTGCTGCCACTTCATCTGGTGTGCAGCAAACCATATAAATGATGTGAAAGCACGCTCAGAGTTTCTATCATATTTGCATAACACTAAGTGGTGACACACTCCTTTCAGGAACATCACAGTGTTCGTCTCCATGTTGTCACACAAGCAATGTTTTCAAGTGCCCTTTAAACAGCACACTCGTGTAAACTGGCTTCCATGGAAACAGGTAAACCAGCCTTCAGGAGAAGATACTGGATACAAATATCTCTGAGCCGCTTTCAGTGGAAAAAACATTTTAATGTGGACAGTTGTTGGAAGCTCAAGGATAATACTGTTTTCCTTGTATGTTTCCTTTTCAGAGTCTCAATGTCACGTTATGGGAAATTAAGTTATAATTTACTGAAAACAGCTGACACAAATAAAGAGTTGCATTTGCAGAACATCCGCATTTCAAACCACTGCTTGTTTGCTTTATTTCCTTCCACAAATCTGTGCCTCAAACATCCACTTTCATGTGAGAAAGAAATGGTGTAGAATTGCAAATGTTTGTCTAATGATTGAGGTCCTTCACTCAAGTAGAAATAGAAAGACTATATATTTATTTTAGGGCTGCAAGGTAGCGCCGTTGGTTCGCACTGTTGCCTCGCAGCAAGAAGGTTGG